>NC_053436.1:71027387-71126166 GCF_007990345.1 Gossypium hirsutum | reverse complement strand
AAATTAAAGCATTAGGAGCATCGAATTCACCAATTCTATGAGAAATCATCTATAAAATGTATTAAACTTGGGGTAAATATGTATAACTTACGGTTTATCAGGACACACGACTGTGCCACATAGCTGTGTGTCGCACACGGTTGAGACACACGCCTGTGTCTCTACCCGTGTGGACAAAAATAGGCCATTTGAATAGCCAATTTGCCACCCCAATTTGGGTCAACCTACAAGCACCAAACCAAACATATATGCACAACCATTTCAGTCAATATCTATACCAAACCATACATAATTTATGCTATAACATTATCAATCATTTCAAATCTCAATTCATCAATCAATTCATACCAAACCTTAAACTAATATCATACCTAAACATATGAATCAATATATCATTCAATCAAATACTTAAAACTTACCAAAACTTCTCAACATTGACCATTTCTTTTGGCCAACCAAAACATACCACAATTCACTGCAACACCCCTTACCCATTCCCGAGACCGGGACCAGGCATGAGGCATTACCAGGCACATACTCAGATTTTTTTTTAGGAAATACGATTTATAAAAGTTCATTCCAATTCGAACCCAATCAAACAACATCTTAGTGTCCCTATTAAGAGCCTACGAGGCCTAAAACATATATTGAGAATGGTCCAGAATCAAACCGAGAACTTGAGAAAGTTCCTAAAAAAAATTGCTAGGTTAAGTCTCACACGCCCGTGTGGAGGCAATGCACACGCCTGTGTCCCCCACTCGTGTGGAATTTATTGAATTTATTTCTCATTTCGAACCTACAGAGGTTTTCACATGGCCAAGCACACGCCCGTGTCTCTGGCCCGTGTCCTTCACACGGCCTTGACACGCCCGTGTGGTCGCCCGTGTCAAAAACTCAAGCATTCTGTTTATGACATCAGCATGCATTTAGGGGCATACGGCCAAGACACACGCCCGTGTGCTAGCCATGCCCTCTACACGGTTGAGGCACACGGCCGTGTCTCTACCCGTGTGTTTACTACCATGCACTCTGACTTAAAATTTTTAGGTGCAGGGGACACACGGCCATATCACACTCCCATGGGGCGATCCGTGTGTCACATACGGCCTAGACACACGCCCGTGTGTCTACCTGTGTGAACCTCGTTGGGCTATTTTCCAAGCCTTTGGTCACCCTCTAAGTGTAGGGTTCAAAGGTACCGGGCAATATTTTCTCTCGGCAAATAGAAGCAAGGTGTGTACAAACACTGGCTTTAATCGTAGGACTAACAAAAGCAGAAATAAGTGGTCGTTGATGCTACACGGGCGTGTGCTCACCTTTTGTAACACCCCGAACCCGATACCATCGCCGGAGTCGAACACGAGGTGTTAACAGACTTCAAACCACTTATTCGACATTTCCCAGACAAGCTGCCGATCTGCGTACTAGTCGCTTTAAAAATCATATCTTGAGTTTCACAACTCGAAAATCAGTTTCGTGATTTTTCCCTGAAACTAGACTCATATCTCATCTCCATAATTTTTTCTAGAATTTTTGGTCAGGCCAATTAGTACAGTTTATTAGTCAAAGTCTCCCATGTTACAGGGATCGACTACACTGACCCTTGCACATTACGAATTGGATATCTCCCTGCACAGAGCTTCAATACTGATGTCGTTTGTTTCTATAGAAACTAGACTCAGAGAGGAATCTGTACATATATGGCATGACTCCTAATTATCTCTGGTTAATTTATAATAAATCTCCAAAGTCGGAACAGGGAATCCAGAAACCGTTCTGGCCTGTCTCACGAGAACCTGAATATCTCTTAACATACTGTCCATATGATCTTTTCGTTACTTCTATATGAAAATAGACTCATCGAGCTTCGAATACATAATTTATTCATCAATTAATTCCACTCCTACTATTTTTAGTGATTTTTCGATCTCACGTCACTGCTGCTGCCAGCATCTGTTACGAAAGCAACTATGCCTATTTCGTGATTTCTCCTTGATCTAACTAGTAATTCATCATACATATCACCAATTATGATCATGACTAGCCATGCCAAAGGCTAATCATTGTCAAACTTCCCCCTACTACACTATTGCCATATCATGAATTTTAAACCAAAATAATCAACCATGACGTATGGCATAAAAAGGTCGAATTATCAAGATTTGCGACCTAACGTTATGAATCCAAACCCAACCGAACATTTATGCCATTTTCGCATGGCTAAAAGATTACATACCAAAGTTCAAACACAACATAATAGCCTATACATGCCGAAATGTTCTCCTAAGCCAACTAAGAAGAAAGTACCAAAACTTGCTATCCGGTGTGATGACTTCGATGACGGCCCGACCACGCAAAAAGAGACGAGTCCAAGAAACCTAGAATAGGTGACAAGGAAACACCGAGTGAGTTTATAACTCAGTAAGTCATAAGCAATGCACTACCATCCATTAATAACATTATCACAATAGGAAATAAAATAGAACGAGGCTAGTTACTCCATCCATACCGAACCATGCCATGGTTCCTCAGACCTATCGGTTCAATCTCATACCAAATCATGCATTCACATTCCGTATACTCATCAATAGGATATTTGAGGCATTTTCATACATCATTTTATTTTCGTTACAATCATACAACTAAACGGCCTTTCACCTATTCCACGATAAATCTTATGTACGTGACTTCAAGTATATTTGTCACATAGGTTCAAACTTACCAAGCTCAACTCCAAATATAGACATAGCACCTATTAGCCATGAACTCAAGGTACTTACCCGATCCGCTGTCCGTGATCGACTCAATAACGTCGCACACTTAGTGTCCATAATGTTTCAAAAATATATAATAAGTCCGCACACTCAGTGCTATATAATCAACTCGCACACTTAGTGCTATATAATCAAACTCGCACACTTAGTGCTACATAATCAAGCTCGCACACTTAGTGCTACATAGTCAAACTCGCACACTTAGTGCTACATAGTCAATTCGCACACTTAGTGCTGCACAATTTAAACCCGCACACTTAGCGCCAATCTCATGGTCATAAATGTTTATACCCGCACATTTAGTGCCGAGATCAACAACTCAATACATCTCACCTCTTTCTTTTCATTCAACACTTTCATCATCACATACGTACATGCATATATATATTTATTCATTCCATTCAGCATCATTACATAAACGTTATGACCATTTGAATTAATACCAACTATATGCTTAATGACTTACTTGGTGTTGGGTAAGACGGTTCCAATTCGGCTACTCGATGATCTTTTCTTTGCCTTTGCTTGATTCTCCTCCTTTAACTCCTTGCGCTTAATCAATAAATCAAGTAGTTTAGCCATCTTGCTAAACATTCATAATTCAATTACACATGCATATGTATGTTTGTATATTCGGCAACCATCCTCACTAATTACCCATTTAGTCGATTATACACATAATTAAAGGTAACATCCCGAATGGGCATACTTGTGTATATATACATATATATGTATATATATATACTTCGGAATGGGCATCACAATTAGATTTAACACCACCTTCATACTCAATTAGATGGCCGAATGTATGTATACATGTACAATGTCAACTATAACATCATTTAAACACCTAATTTCATCTCATGAACACTTAATCGAGTTTTCCTAATCTAGCATATTTTCACATCTATTTGTAACATCATGTAAATCCACATATAATTACATTTCTTAAGTTCCACATCTTAATGCCCATTATAGCCACTCCCATAGTCTAAATCTAGCAATCGGCAACACCCACCTTTCCACTATGTTAGCCGAATACTCATTCTCTTCCTAGTCCTAAATTCGGCACCTCCAACAAAATAGCTTAACAATTTCAACTTTCATGCTAACATAACAAGCAACTTAACACATCCATATAACTAGCATGCTAATAGCATCAAGGTATCAACTAAAATTTTTTAAGCTCCTTAGCCGAATCCTAACTCTCCAACAACCCCAAATCCAACCATGGGATAGATAGAATTTAGACTCATCACCCAAAGGTTGTGTAAACTTCCAAAAATATCATTGAACATACCTTGATGTAAAGGACCACCTTGGCCGAATCTTGCTTCCTCTTCTTCCTCTAGTTACGACAATTGCAAAAGAAAGAAAACATGAACACTCCTTCTTCCCTCCTTATTAAGCATTCAAACTCCCTCATTTTCATGCCACAACATCAAACACTCCTCCTAGATACAAGCAATGGCCTAACTCTTTCCAAGTTTTTCTCCCCTTCTTTTTCTTGGTTTTTCGGCTAGGAGATGGCAAGTATGACACCCCTTTTTTTTTGTTCACTTTCCTATTATTATCCCCATCATTTGTTAACCAAAAGAAAACATATTAAATTAGAATGAGTGGAGCATCATCACTCCTTGGCCGGCCACCATGTATTTTATGGGCAATTTGACATGCAAAGCCATGCTTCCTCACCCTATTATTACTTACTCTTTATAATTCATCTATCATCTTTTCTAACTTCGTCAACTAGGTCCTTTTTGAATTAATTCACAATCCTAAAGCTAATATTAAGCATTTAATTTCTCATATATTCACTGTCACAAAAAAATTTATGCAATTAAAACACAAAAATAAATTTTTGGCTCGGTAATGTGGTCTCGAAACCACATTCCGACCAGGGTCTAATTTGGGTTGTCACAACTCTCCCCCACATAAGAAATTTTCGTCCCCGAAAATCTTACCGGTAAATAATTTTGGATATCGATCCTTCATAGAGTCCTCAAGTTCCCAAGTGGCTTCTTCAATTCCGTGTTTATGCCACAGTACTTTCACTAATGAGATTTTCCTGTTTCGTAGTTCTTTTACTTCATGTGCTAAAATACGAACTGGTTCTTCTTCGTAACTTAAATTAGATTGAATCTCGATCTCCGATGGAGGAATTACGTGCGATGGATCGGGCCTATATCGTCGAAGCATCGAGACATGAAAAATGTTGTGAATCTTTTCGAGCTCAGGGGGCAAAATTAATCGGTATGCAACGGGTCCAACTCGTTCGGATACTTCGTACGGACCGATGAACCTCGGACTCAATTTGCCCTTACGACCAAATCTAAGCACCTTCTTCCAGGGTGAAACTTTGAGAAATACTTTGTCTCCAACCTGATATTCAATGTCTTTTCTTTTCAAATCCGCATACGACTTTTGACGATCCGAAGCGGTTTTCAAACTTTCGCGAATTACTCGAACTTTCTGTTCGGCATCCTTAATCAAATCATCCCCAAGGATCTTACTTTCACTAAGTTCAGTCCAAAATATTGGGGTACGGCATTTACGACCGTACAAAGCCTCGTAAGGTGCCATCTTAATACTTGATTGAAAACTATTGTTGGAAGCGAATTCAATCAAAGGTAAATACCGTTCCCATGAACCATTAAACTCTAGGATGCAACATCTCAACATATGCTCAAGTATCTGAATTATCCGCTCGGATTGACCATCGGTTTGTGGATGAAAAGCGGTGCTAAAATGCAGCTTGGTACCCAAAGCTTCTTGCAATTTCTTCCAAAATCGCGAGGTGAATCTCGGATCTCTATCCGACACGATAGAAATAGGTACTCCATGTAATCTCACAATCTGAGAAACATACAATTCGGCTAGTTTATCCAATGAAAAATCCGTACGCACGGGGATAAAGTGAGCCGACTTAGTCAGTCTATCAACAACAACCCAAATCGCATCCTTCTTACTTGCTGACAATGGCAGTCCGGACACAAAGTCCATTGTGACTCGATCCCATTTCCACTCGGGTATCATGATCGGCTGAAGTAATCCTGAAGGCACTTGATGTTCTGCTTTCACTTGTTGACATATTAAACATCTCGAAACAAAGTCGGAGATGTCCCGTTTCATACCATGCCACCAAAATAGACGTTTCAAATCGTTGTACATTTTCGTACTCCCCGGGTGAATTGACATTCGGCTACAATGAGCTTCGTTCAGAATCATCGAAATGAGTTCTGAATTTCTTGGAACACACAACCGACTTCTGAACCTCAAACAGTCGTCATCATCAATTTGAAATTCAGATTCCATATTCGGAATACATTCAGCCCGTTTTGCAACCAATTCATCGTCGACTTTCTGAGCTTCACGAATTTGATGAATCAATGATGGTTTGGCCTTTAATTCAGCTACTAACACATTGTCGGGTAGAACAGACAAGCGCACATTCATCGCTCGTAAAGCAAACAGCGATTTCCGGCTTAAGGCGTCCGCAACCACATTAGCCTTTCCCGGGTGGTAATCAATGACAAGCTCGTAATCTTTCAACAACTCAAGCCAACGTCTTTGTCGCAGATTTAAGTCTCTTTGAGTCATCAAATATTTGAGACTTTTGTGATCCGAAAATACATGGCACTTTTCACCAAACAAATAATGTCGCCATATTTTCAAAGCAAATACGATGGCGGCTAGCTCGAGATCATGAGTTGGATAATTTCTCTCGTGTGGCTTCAATTGTCTCGACGCATAGGCCACAACTCGACCTTCTTGCATCAATACGCAACCCAACCCGAGTAGGGATGCGTCACTATAAATGACAAACTCTTTGCCTGATTCGGGTTGCACCAAAATTGGAGCTTCAGTAAAATGAGTTTTCAGTTGATCGAAGCTTTTCTGACATTCCTCCGTCCATTCGAACTTAACATCCTTTTGAAGTAGCTTCGTCATTGGTGTGGCTATCATCGAGAAACCTTTTACAAATCGTCGGTAATAACCGGCGAGCCCCAGGAAGCTCCGAACTTCGGTAATATTTCTTGGAGGCTTCCAGTTAAGTATGGCTGAAATTTTGCTCGGGTCAACTCGAATACCCGTTGCGGATACCACATGACCCAAGAAGCTAACCTCTCTCAACCAGAACTCACACTTACTGAACTTCGCATATAACTGCTTATCCCGCAAAATTTGCATCACTAATCTCAGGTGTTCAGCATGTTCGGTCTCATCTCTTGAATAGACCAAGATGTCATCAATGAACACAACTACGAACCGATCCAAATATGGTCTGAAGATTCGATTCATCAAATCCATAAATACCGCAGGGGCATTAGTGAGCCCGAACGGCATCACTAAGAACTCGTAGTGACCGTACCTCGTTCTAAAAGCAGTTTTGGGTACGTCCGAATCTCGAATCCGCAACTGATAATAACCCGATCTCAAATCTATCTTTGAAAACACTGATGCTCCCTTTAATTGATCAAACAAATCATCAATACGCGGTAACGGATACTTGTTCTTTATCGTCACTTTATTCAGTTGACGATAGTCAATGCACAACCTCATGGTTCCGTCCTTCTTTTTCACGAACAATACTGGTGCACCCCAAGGTGAGAAACTTGGTCGAGCAAAACCTCTATCCGTCAATTCTTGCAACTGAGATTTTAACTCTTTTAACTCGGTTGGTGCCATACGATACGGAGCTATCGAAATCGGCGTAGTCCCAGGTACAAGCTCAATACCATACTCTACCTCCCGAACAGGTGGTAAACCCGGTAATTCTTCAGGAAACACATCCGGGTATTCACAAACCACCGGCACAGATTCGGGTTTCTTTTTTAACTCTTTTTCATCAAGTACATACGCAAGGTATGCTTCGCACCCTTTTCTTACATATTTCTGGGCCAACATTGCTGATATTATAGCTGGCAACCCCCTTAAGTCCGTAGACTCAACTCGGATTATCTCGTTATTTGCGCACCTCAAATCAATAGTCTTGCTTTTGCAATTCAGAACCGCATCATATGCGGTCAACCAATCCAAACCAAGAATAACATCAAATTCGTCAAACGGCAAAAGCATCAAATCGGCCGGAAAACAGGATTCTCGGATTATTAGAGGGCATCTCTTACACACTTTATCAACAAGTACGCATTGACCCCAAGGGTTTGACACTCGAATTACGAACTCAGTAGACTCAACAGGTAGAGTCTTACTGGATGCTAAGGTTTCGCATACATATGAATGAGTAGAGCCAGGGTCAATCAATGCAATCACATTAGTATCAAAGAGAGTGAAGGTACCAGTGATGACGTCGGGGGAGGATGCCTCCTCTCGTGCGCGAATGGCATATGCTCTAGCAGGAGTACGGTTCTCGGCTCGAACAGCCGTATCAGGGGTCCCTCTCTGACTACCATCCCTACCTCCTAAAATTTTCGGTGGTCTACCTCTAGTTGTCACTCCACTAGGTCTTGCACCTTGAATCTTATTCTTCTCATCAAGCTCCGTGCAATCTCTAATGAAGTGGTCCTTCGAACCGCATCCGTAACAGGCCCTGTTAGTAGACTTACCCCAACATTCACCTAGGTGTCGTCTTCCGCATTGGGGACATTCAGGTTTCTCTTGACGATTATTGCCCACACTAGCTACCGAAGTAGCTCGAGAGCCCATCGATGGTTTTGCTCTGATGGAAATTCCCGCAGTCGTCCTCGACTTATTAGTGTCCTCCTTGAACTTCTTTACAGCTGAGAACGGAGCTTTACCCGTCGATCTTTTACGATAGTCTCTAGCTTCAAATTCAGCCTTCTTCTTCTCCTTTCCAAGTTCTTCCGCCTTGCAGGCTCGTTCGACTAGTGTTACGAATTCTTTTATTTCCAAAATACCCATTAGTAGCTTTAAATCTTCATTCAATCCTTCTTCGAATCTTTTGCACATAGCAACCTCATCAGCTACACACTCCCGGGCATACCTACTGAGTCTCACGAATTCATGTTCGTATTCAGATACTGTCATACGGCCTTGCTTGAGTTCCAAGAATTCCTTACGCTTTTGATCAATGAACCATTGGCTAATATATTTCTTCCGAAATTCCGTCTGAAAGAAGTCCCAAGTTACTCGTTCGTTCGGGACTATGGAAATCAAGGTCCTCCACCAATAGTAGGCTGAGTCTCGCAACAAAGATACAGCACACTTTAGACATTCATCAGGTGTGCATGACAGTTCATCGAACACCCGAACGGTGTTATCAAGCCAGAACTCGGCCCTTTCAGCATCATCAGTAACTATGGCCCTGAACTCCTCAGCCCCGCGCTTCCTAATCAAGTCTACAGGTGGCTTACTCAGCCTCACAGGATCAGTAACTGATGGCATTACTGGCTCCGGGGGTGGATTATTCAAATTCGGGAATTGTTGGACAGCCGGATTGGTTCGGGCATACTGCGCGACCCACTCATTCATCATGGTAAAGAAGGCTTGTTTAGCCCCCTCACCTTGATTATTCGCAGATGACTGAGGTTCAATAGGCGGTGTCCCTTGTGCAGGAGCAGCCGCTATACTTTCAACGTCATCCGCTAAGATTCTTTCTACACCGGGATCCATTTACTAATCAAAACATAAAATTTTAACCGTCAGAAGTCATCACACAGTTAAACATTAACATTCGACATGTATAGCTAGACTCATACGTGCTATGGTAGTCCTAGAACCGACTAAACCATAGCTCTGATACCAATTAAATGTAACACCCCGAACCCGATACCGTCGCCGGAGTCGAACACGAGGTGTTAACAGACTTCAAACCACTTATTCGACATTTCCCAGACAAGCTGCCGATCTGCGTACTAGTCGCTTTAAAAATCATATCTTGAGTTTCACAACTCGAAAATCAGTTTCGTGATTTTTCCCTGAAACTAGACTCATATTCCCATCTCTATAATTTTTTCTAGAATTTTTGGTCGGGCCAATTAGTACAGTTTATTAGTCAAAGTCTCCCATGTTACAGGTACCGACTACACTGACCCTTGCGCATTACGAATTGGATATCTCCCTGCACAGAGCTTCAATACTGATGTAGTTTGTTTCTATAGAAACTAGACTCAGAGAGGAATCTGTACATATATGGCATGACTCCTAATTATCTCTGGTTAATTTATAATAAATCTCCAAAGTCGGAACAGGGAATCCAGAAACCGTTCTGGCCCTGTCTCACGAGAACCTGAATATCTCTTAACATACTGACCATATGATCTTTTCGTTACTTCTATATGAAAATAGACTCATCGAGATTCGAATACATAATTTATTCATCAATTAATTCCACTCCTACTATTTTTAGTGATTTTTCGATCTCACGTCACTGCTGCTGCCAGCATCTGTTACGAAAGCAACTATGCCTATTTCGTGATTTCTCCTTGATCTAACTAGTAATTCATCATACATATCACCAATTATGATCATGACTAGCCATGCCAAAGGCTAATCATTGTCAAACTTCCCCCTACTACACTATTGCCATATCATGAATTTTAACACCAAAATAATCAACCATGACGTATGGCATAAAAAGGTCGAATTATCAAGATTTGCGACCTAACGTTATGAATCCAAACCCAACCGAACATTTATGCCATTTTCGCATGGCTAAAAGATTACATACCAAAGTTCAAACACAACATAATAGCCTATACATGCCGAAATGTTCTCCTAAGCCAACTAATAAGAAAGTACCAAAACTTGCTATCCGGTGTGATGACTTCGATGACGGCCCGACCACGCAAAAAGAGACGAGTCCAAGAAACCTAGAATAGGTGACAAGGAAACACCGAGTGAGTTTATAACTCAGTAAGTCATAAGCAATGCACTACCATCCATTAATAACATTATCACAATAGGAAATAAAATGGAACGAGGCTAGTTACTCCATCCATACTGAACCATGCCATGGTTCCTCAGACCTATCGGTTCAATCTCATACCAAATCATGCATTCACATTCCGTATACTCATCAATAGGATATTTGAGGCATTTTCATACATCATTTTATTTTCGTTACAATCATACAACTAAACGGCCTTTCACCTATTCCACGATAAATCTTATGTACGTGACTTCAAGTATATTTGTCACATAGGTTCAAACTTACCAAGCTCAACTCCAAATATAGACATAGCACCTATTAGCCATGAACTCAAGGTACTTACCCGATCCGCTGTCCGTGATCGACTCAATAACGTCGCACACTTAGTGTCCATAATGTTTCAAAAATATATAATAAGTCCGCACACTCAGTGCTATATAATCAACTCGCACACTTAGTGCTATATAATCAAACTCGCACACTTAGTGATACATAATCAAGCTCGCACACTTAGTGCTACATAGTCAAACTCGCACACTTAGTGCTACATAGTCAAACTCGCACACTTAGTGCTACATAGTCAATTCGCACACTTAGTGCTGCACAATTTAAACCCGCACACTTAGCGCCAATCTCATGGTCATAAATGTTTATACCCGCACATTTAGTGCCGAGATCAACAACTCAATACATCTCACCTCTTTTCTTTTCATTCAACACTTTCATCATCACATACGTACATGCATATATATATTTATTCATTCCATTCAGCATCATTACATAAACGTTATGACCATTTGAATTAATACCAACTATATGCTTAATGACTTACTTGGTGTTGGGTAAGACGGTTCCAATTCGGCTACTCGATGATCTTTTCTTTGCCTTTGCTTGATTCTCCTCCTTTAACTCCTTGCGCTTAATCAATAAATCAAGTAGTTTAGCCATCTTGCTAAACATTCATAATTCAATTACACATGCATATGTATGTTTGTATATTCGGCAACCATCCTCACTAATTACCCATTTAGTCGATTATACACATAATTAAAGGTAACATCCCGAATGGGCATACTTGTGTATATATACATATATATGTATATATATATACTTCGGAATGGGCATCACAATTAGATTTAACACCACCTTCATACTCAATTAGATGGCCGAATGTATGTATACATGTACAATGTCAACTATAACATCATTTAAACACCTAATTTCATCTCATGAACACTTAATCGAGTTTTCCTAATCTAGCATATTTTCACATCTATTTGTAACATCATGTAAATCCACATATAATTACATTTCTTAAGTTCCACATCTTAATGCCCATTATAGCCACTCCCATAGTCTAAATCTAGCAATCGGCAACACCCACCTTTCCACTATGTTAGCCGAATACTCATTCTCTTCCTAGTCCTAAATTCGGCACCTCCAACAAAATAGCTTAACAATTTCAACTTTCATGCTAACATAACAAGCAACTTAACACATCCATATAACTAGCATGCTAATAGCATCAAGGTATCAACTAAAATTTTTTTAAGCTCCTTAGCCGAATCCTAACTCTCCAACAACCCCAAATCCAACCATGGGATAGATAGAATTTAGACTCATCACCCAAAGGTTGTGTAAACTTCCAAAAATATCATTGAACATACCTTGATGTAAAGGACCACCTTGGCCGAATCTTGCTTCCTCTTCTTCCTCTAGTTACGACAATTGCAAAAGAAAGAAAACATGAACACTCCTTCTTCCCTCCTTATTAAGCATTCAAACTCCCTCATTTTCATGCCACAACATCAAACACTCCTCCTAGATACAAGCAATGGCCTAACTCTTTCCAAGTTTTTCTCCCCTTCTTTTTCTTGGTTTTTCGGCTAGGAGATGGCAAGTATGACACCCCTTTTTTTTTGTTCACTTTCCTATTATTATCCCCATCATTTGTTAACCAAAAGAAAACATATTAAATTAGAATGAGTGGAGCATCATCACTCCTTGGCCGGCCACCATGTATTTTATGGGCAATTTGACATGCAAAGCCATGCTTCCTCACCCTATTATTACTTACTCCTTATAATTCATCTATCATCTTTTCTAACTTCGTCAACTAGGTCCTTTTTGAATTAATTCACAATCCTAAAGCTAATATTAAGCATTTAATTTCTCATATATTCACTGTCACACAAAAATTTATGCAATTAAAACACAAAAATAAATTTTTGGCTCGGTAATGTGGTCTCGAAACCACATTCCGACCAGGGTCTAATTTGGGTTGTCACACCTTTGTGGTAGTCCGTATGCCTAAACATGTTTGCATAATCGCTGTGGCTGGCCATGAGCGATTTCATAGGTCGAGGCCGGTTTGGGCCATTTAGGGATGAACTGAGCCATGTGGGTCCCACGAACGGTGGGCCCCACTCGAGTAAACCACACAGACGTTTGGTGAAAATTGGGCCAGGCTATGTAATCTGCACGGCCAAGGCCATTTCTGGGCTATGTGGACCACACGGGTGTGTGGGTCCACATGGGCCGCAATATGGGTCGTGGGCCCATTTTCACTGTTTGACTGTAAATGTTGCACAGGTCACCCGATACGATTGTGGACCTACCGTAGGGTCGGTAAGTGTACTTAGACCCCCTAATTGATAAAATAATTGAAATGCCCCTACATGGTAAAATGACTGATATGCCCCTAAGAGATGTATGATTATGTTTGAGCATGCCATTTTATTTATATTGATCACACGTATGATATTATGACATGGTGCATGATATGTTGCATAGGGTTGGGATTTATTATGACTAGAGGAAGTGTACTGTACTGGCAACTCTGCTGCAAATACTATTTAGTGCCGCAACCGGTACTACTTGGAGTGTAGGGATGGGTGGGTTGATTTTATCCCCACATGGAGTGTAGTGTTGGACGGAGATAGAGTGTAGAGGCTGGTTGGGTAGGATCTTTAGATTTCATATCTATATTGTCCTGTCACTGAGATGGGCTCTGGCCATATTGAGACTGATGCTATGTTGGCTAAGGCCCTAACTGAAACTGAACTACTACTGAATTGGGCATTGGCCCAAACTTTATATGCTCATTGATTGATTATTTGTTATGGGATTACATATTGAGTTTTCATAACTCAGCCATCTATTTATCTATACAGGTAATCCCCAGGCTTAGGCGGATCGGCGCTGCGAGGGACTCGAAGGTGGTCACACAACCGCTCTTGCTTCTATTTTTTATTTTTAAATTATAAGTAATTTTATTTTAGGTATTTATTGTAATAAGGCCTCTTTGGATTTTATTTTTATTTTGGGATTTTTATTTTCTTTGATTTATAACTGCTAGCAGTAGGAAAAGACATGGGTTTTCAAAAGAATAAAAGTTTTTTTTCAAAAATACCACGATTACGTAACCTGTTTTAAAAGCTTCAGCAAGAAATTACGTTTTCGAAATTAATGATGATTTAATATGATTATCTTCTTGAAAAATGACTCATATTTTGAAAATGAACGAGACATCCTAAAATCATCTTTAAGATCACTATGAGGTTAAATATAGAACGCGTTTTTCAACGATATTCACTTTGCAAAAAACACCCAATGTGACATCGCCAGATTCGGCCATAATGTCCAGGCCGGGTTTTGGGATGTTACAGCATCACTATAGATAACAAATTCTTTACCCAATTCTAGTTGAACTAGCACTGGAGCTTCGGTCAAAAGGGCTTTCAACTGATCAAAACTTTTCTAGCACTTTTCTGACCATTCAAACTTAGCATCTTTCTGTAATAGCTTCGTCATCGATGTTGCAAACATAGAGAAACCTTTCACAAACCGTCTATAGTAACCAGCAAGTCCTAGAAAACTTTGGACTTCAGAAACATTTCTCGGAGGTTTCCAATCAAGTATACCTGAAATTTTACTCGGATAAACCCGAATACTCGATGCTGATACAATATGTCCCAGAAAACTGACTTCACATACCCAGAACTCACATTTGCTAAACTTTTAATCCAACTATTTATCCCGCAAAGTTTGTGACACAGGTCTCAAATGTTTGGTATGCTTGGTTTCATCATGGAAATAGATCAAAATGTAACACCCCAAATTTGTTAGTGACTTAATTGTGTGCTCTATTGCATGTGGCTTGCTTGCTTTGATGGTTAAGGGTGTCGTAAGAGGTGTGAGCAGTCCTAGGTTAAAACCTAGGCCTTAGCAAAATTTTGGGTTTTTTACTGAATTAAACCCTTGCAGTTAGATGTTGGGTTTTTATTTAAACTGAGGGGAGGTTATGTTATAAAAAGCGTGTTGATCCTAAGGATAAGGGCGTGTTACTTATGGAAAGGGACTTGGGTTCGAGTCTCTTTGCACTCAAGGGTTTTTTTTTTGCTACTGTGCCATGCAGGGGTTGTTTGTTAGTAGGATTCTAATGCTGCTGAGTGGTTGAGAGTATTGACGGGAGTGGGAAGTTACAGCCGAATTCTAGGAGGGTTGTGGGGAGAAAAGTTAGGTGTTTTGAATGGATATGGATAGTGTGTTGTTGGAGAGATTTGAGGCGGCAAGTGAGGGGTGTGATGGTGTCGTACAAGGACTCTAAACACAAGGGAATTCAGCTGGAGTGTGGCTCCTTTGCATTTTTGGTTGGCTGGCCGATTTTTGTTTGGTGTTCTTCGGGTACTTTTGTTTCGTTATTGTGGTGCAATTTGGGACTCCCTTTTGGCTATTGGTTAATCAGCATCTATCACTATTCTTTCTTTCTAACCCTTTCGTGATTGTACTCTTTATTTAAGCCGAACCCTATTTACTCTCTTTCTCTCCCTTTTAAACTTTGATCAATTTCCTCACCATCTTCTAGTGTCACTTTCGGTTGTGGTTTCCACTTTCTTCCTCTTCAATGCTACCTATCTTGACCAAATACGCATACTTCCTTCACCTTCCTTTTCTTTTTTTCCCCTTGATCAAATTTACCATCTTCTTCTTGACTCTAGTGTTCATCGAAGTTGTTCAGGTCCATTTGGCCTGTGGGACCGAACTTTCCATCCCTTTTGGTTGCGGTTTGTGTTGTTCTTCAAACAAGTCGGTAAGTACTTATTGTACTGCTCAAAGCCAAAAAAATTTTCCTTCTTGTTGATTCTTACCCACATTTTCATTGGTTTGGTGTTCCTTGCGAGCTCTAAGGTTTATTGGAGAGTGAAGATATTCCTAGTGATTACTGAACGGTCGAACCTTTCACTCCTTACTCAAACAAGGTAATGTTGTTTTCAATTATGGGGTTCAAAGGATGCGTGACTTGTTTAGGAAGGGGTTGGCTGAATGCCTATTTCCTCTTATCTTTAGGTTATGTTTTTAATAGGCCGTATTTTAGTCTCGTAAAATGTGTTTTGGTCATCATTAATGGGTTGTTGTCAATGCAGTAATTTGATTTAGGGAGTAAGCCAGTTTTCGTCAGTGGTTCTTGTAGGGCTAATTATCCTTTGATTAAGGCAAGTATTGGGAGTTACGATAGTTGGAATTAAGAAGGGTGATTATGTAACACCCCTACCCGTATTTCGAGCCTAGAATAGGGTACGAGGCGTTACCGAACTTAATATGATCAATCATATAAAAATCATCCATAAAATTTCTTCTAAATTAAAAACTTTCATACATATGTTTAACGTCCCTTATATGGGCCTATGGGGCCCAAAACATACATTCAGGGTGGTTCGGGACCAAACCGTAAACATATGAAAGTTTTGCAACACTTAGAAAATTTTTACACTTTGGAGAGTCACACGCCCGTGTTTTCATCCCGTGTAACTCTCTGTTTATAACTTCATCACCCTTTTCAGTCGTACACTTCATATAAATAACAAGAAACGTGATGGGCTCATTTCTCATTAAATTTCTCATATATATACACAATTTCACGTTATGTAATCATACAACATATATCAGCCATATCTCTGTAATCTAAATATATTTTTATAACAACTTATCTTGATTTCATACTGTTTCATATTTAAGCTTAAATAACCAAAGTATTTGAAATATCATCTTTATGCAAATAGTACACATGAGGTATATAATTCCATAATTATGACTAAACACATTTATCAAACATTTTCCATATTCATATACCAATGTCTCATGTCTCCATATATCAATAACCGTCATTTTCATGAATTCCGAGTTCAATTTCATAATTATTTGTCTCGCATTCAATTTATTCCATGTCAAAACTTTATTCATTAATACGTTTGAATTATCAATACATATGGACAGTACATTCAAGATGAACAATTATATAATCACAAATGAATTCATTTATCAACCAAGTTCTATACTCATATCTTATCAACTCGTACTTCCTGTATCACATAATTCCGTGTAACACTTACCAAACTTTGTCAAATTAGTGAACGTCTTACGGAATTGAGTACTTCGTTTTCTCGATGCCATAGTTCGACTATGGTCTTACACATCTTCATTGATGCCATAGCCCAGCTATGGTCTTACACATATTCATATACCGATGCCATAGCCCAGCTATGGTCTTACATGTAATCACATATCACATATCAATGCCATAGCCTAGCTATGGTCGTACACGAATCGCATATCTAACTGATGCCATATCCCAGATATGGTCTTATACAGTAGCATATATCACACCGATGCCATATCCCAAATATGGTCTTATACGAAAATCACTTGTCACTTGTAGTCGAAGCTACCACTATTCACTGATCAGGTAGCCGGAGCTACCATTTTTCACTGATCAGGTAACAGGAGCTACCACTTTTCACTGATCAGGTAGCTGAAGCTACCACTTTTCACTTGTCATTTGTCCTTGATCAGATAAGTGTAGCCGAAGCTATCACTTATCACTTTCACTGGTCTTTGATCAGATAAGTGTAGCCGAAGCTATCACTTATCACTTGTTGCCATGGTCCAACCATGGTCTTTTCCTTCAATTAATCTTGTCACTGAACTGAAATGCTCAATTTGATCATTTATTCAATTTTCATGCTTTTACATTATTCACGATTTTATCATCAATACATATGAAATAACACATCATGAAATTCATAAAATTAACAAATAATCACATAAACTCACAAGTTCAATTTTTGTATTATAACGATAAGCATAATTTCATAATAAATATTCCAAATAAAACATTATATCATTTCTAATCCAACACTTATCGATTATAATTGGGCATGTGATCAATTTATACACGAGTCAGTCATATATTTTTTCCTCCTCCTCCTCTCCATCCACATCCTTGATATAAATAACACACTTGTAAGTAACCTTATCCATAATTTTCACTAATTACTTATGTGAATATTCAAGCTATTCACCCGTGTCATAGTCACTAAATTATTTATATCTGAAGCTACAGAACTCCAAAGTAAGATCTGCTAATTTTTCCTGAAACTAGACTCACATATCTTCTTACCATAAAAATTTCATAATTTTTGGTTGGGCCAATTAATACAGTTCATTCATTGAAGTCTCCCCTGTTCTGCTGTTTGACAGTTCCGACCCTTCTTCACTAAAAATTAGTTATCTCCTTGTACAGAATTCTAATGATGTTCCTGTTTGTTTCTCTTGAAAATATACTCATTAAGGATTCTAAACATATAAATTTAAGCTCTTAATTATTTTTATCCAATTTTTTATGATTTTACAAAGTTAGAACAGGGGAACCCAAAATCATTCTGACCTTGTCTTACAAAATTTATCATATATCATGATTTACAATTCCATTGCTTACAGAATTTCTTCTACAACGAACTACACTCAATAAGATTTAATTTAATATTTTATCCATCCTCTAATTACATTTCTACAATTGTTGGTGATTTTTCAAAATTAGACTACTGCTTCTGTCCAAAACAGTTTTAGTGCAAAATGTTGATTTCCATTTTGCCCCAAAGTTCACAACTCATACAATTCAGTCCTTACTCAATTAACCCCTCAATTAAGATATTTTTCTCAATTAATAATTTTCCTAGACATTATAAGTTATTTCATAACTATTGAAATTCAGAATTTCTACATAAAACTCTAACTTCAAACTCTTTTACAATTAGGTCCCAAACATTCACTTTCTATTCAATTCTTTCAATAAAATCAGCATATAAACAATTTAAAGCTCTAATTCCATGCCAAATCATCATATACTTCCAGCACATATTCATAGAAACTTTCAATTTCTTTCATAGAATAAAAAACTAATGAATTTAACAAGTGGACCTAGTTGTAAAAGTCACAAAAACATAAAAAATTCAAGAAATAATCAAGAATTGAACTTACTTGAAGTAAAAATATGAAAAACCAGCTTAAGGGAACTCGTCCATGGTGTTTTTGCTAATGAGAATTCAGAAAAATAAAGAGAAATCTAGATAATTCCACTTTAGTCCTAGCTTTATTAAGTAAATTTTGTAATTTTCCAATTTTGCCATTAATTCTCCTTATTTTCTTGCTGATTTCATGCCATTGCCGTCCAGCCCAAAGAGACCTTGGGTCTATTTTCCTTTTAAACCCTCTTTCTTTAATCATTTAAGCTATTTAATCATTTCACACAATTTTGCATTATACAATTTAATCCTTTTTGTTCAATTAACTATCAGAACTTTAAAATTTCTTGACGAAACTTTAATACTAACTTATTAACACTCCATAAATATTTATAAAAATATTCATGGCTTGATTTTAAAATTCTCGAGGACTCGATACCTCGTTTTCGATTCTAATTATTTTAATATTTATTTTTAGTACACTATTCACTACTTCAAAATTTTTCCTAACTTCACATTTAACTTATACTCACTAAATTAATAATATTTCCTACTCATTTGTCTGATTTAGTGATCTCGAATCACTGTTCCGACACCACTAAAAATTAGGCTGTTACATATTAACCCTAGTGTAAATAGACTAACAGATATCATGATTGAATGTAGGTTTGGGGAACGCTCGGCCTAGGCGCACTTATCGGAAAAAGGTGTGTAATCACACTGCTATTAGCATAGATTGGCAAAAGCTGGAAATGTGCAACTGCTAACACTACACGAGCGGGTTGAAACATTTTTGATTTTGTGTAGGCAGTCGGTCGAAGAGGCCGCCATGATTGATTTCGTGGGCTTAGGTTCATTTTTTGCCACGGAAGGCCGAAATGGGCCGTGTGGGCCCAATGGGCTCTAGGGCTCACAAGGGTAAACTGCATGGATGGGTGGAGATTATTGGCCCGACTGTGTTGTTTACACGGCCAAGGCCATTATTTGGGCTTATTGGGCCACACGAGTGTGTGGGCCCACATGGGCCGTATCATGGGCTTGGGCCCATTATCACTGTTTAAATTGTCAAGGGTGCACGTGTCACGCGAAACGACTGTGGACCTACTGTTGGGTTGGTGAGTACACCTAGACACTAATTTGTGTTATGACTGTCATACCCCTATGAGGTAAATGACTAAAATACCCCTATGTGATATATAAATGTTGAGCATGCCATCTTAATTATATATGTACATTATATTATGTTGCATTGCATGGGTTGAGACATATGATATTGGAGGAAGTGTACTGAATGGCTACAAGACTATTATTGGAAACTCTGCTGCAAATACTGTTGTGTCGCAATCGGTACTATTTTTTAGAGTGTAGGGGTGGGTGGGTCGATTTCATCTCCACATGGAGTGTAGGGTTGGACGAAATTGAGTGTAGAGGATGGATGGGTAGACCTTGTATGCATCTTGGATACTATACTGATGTGGGCTAAGGCCCACACTGATATTGTTACTGCATTGAGCTAAGGCGCACACTGATATTGAGATCGATATGGGCTTAGGCCCAGACTGTTCAGCATTGTATGTTTGACTATTTGATAAATTTGGATTACACACAGAGTTTTCATAAACTCATATTCTCTGCCTATCTGTGGAGGTAATCCTTAGGTGGGTCGGTGCTGCGAAGGACTCGGAGATGGCCACACCACTGTTTATGTTTCATTTTGGATTTTTGGAAAAAAGTAGTTTTACTTGGGTAAATTTTATTTAATAAGGCCGTTTTAAGTTTTATTTTCATTTGGGAACTTATTTAAATTGACTTATAACTATTAGCAGTAAGACACGAGTTTCCAAAAACTAAATGGTTTTCAACTACCAAGCTACACAACTTGTTTTAAAAGCTTGTGCAACGAACAATGTTTTCAAAGCGTAACAACAATTTAGTTTGAGTCATGTTTTGATAATCAAACCTATATATTTAAAAATGAACAAATAAGTTAACTTCTCTTAAAGAAGGCAAATGAGGTTTTAACACAAATGGACTTTCCAGTAAAACTATGCTTTTCAAAAATCACTCCAATGTGACATCACAGGTTCGACCATGACATTTAGGCCGAGTTTGGGGTGTTACATTTAGTGGTATCAGAGCCAGGTTGCAAAACTCAACTGTGGATTTGGGTTTTTCCTAAAAAACAAAAGTGCCAAAAGAAATTGTTTCTAATGATGGAAAAATGTTTTGAGGTGTTGTTTTCGGATGTGTGGTCTATCGACTCCGGCGTTGATTCTATAAGTTCTCTAAAAATGCTGTTTGGTTTAATTGAAATACTGAGAATACCGTAGATAATGGACTGTACTAAAACCTTTATTAGGGTATAAGATTATGATCTGTGAAAACAAACAACTTCGAATTATTGATGCTATTTTTCATAAAACATCTGTTAATAAACACTGGAACTATAAAATTAATGCATAAAATTGTTAATGCAGATAATACATAAATCGATAATGAGCAATAGAGGTACTCGTAGAAGGGGTATAAAAGGCTGCGGTAGAGGTCGTGGAGGTGCTCGGGCTAGGTCTTCGGCATCGAGCCATATGCCTAACGTTAAGGCAAGAGAGGCACCGACTTCACCTGTGACTGAAACTGGGTCACACGATTGGGTAGTTGGGGATGACGCACTGTCTCAAGCTATGCTGTGAAGTCTAGAAAGGGTCACTAGGCCCAATACTGGTACTGTGGGCCGTGGGTTGGTAACGGAACGAATCAATTCTAATGGCTGAGATCTTTAGGGGTATCGCTGGAGTTGCCCCTCATGTGGCTGAAGATTGGATAGAGGCCATAGAGAGGATGATGGATGACCTTGACTGCACCCTAAAGTAGAAACTAAAAGGTACAGTGTCGTTATTGAGAGATGAAGCCTATCAGTGGTGGTTTACTGTGAAAGAGGGTACTTAGCCCGATCGATTAACTTGGGATTTTTTCAAGAATGCATTCCAAGGGAAATATGTGGGCGCTAGCTATGTGGATGCCCGCAGAAGGAAGTTTCTGAATTTGACCTAGGAGGTTAAGTCCGTGGTTGAATATGAGGTGGAATTTTTGCGATTGAGTCGCTATGCACGAGGCATGGTAGCAACTGAGTATAAGCGTTGTGTGCATTTTAAGGACGGTCTCAGAGATGATCTACGAGTTTTGATAGCTCCTTAGAGGGAGCAAGATTTTGCTGTATTAGTGGAAAAGGCGGCGATCGCTGAGAATGTGAAACGCTCTGAGCGCCAGAATCGTAAGGCGGATAGGGGAAGGAACAAGAGGGATTCGGAGCCCTCAAATTCAGCTTTGAGGCCTAAAAAAAGGCCAGAGTTGATGGGCCAGTCAGTGTTGGGGCCCCTGTCGCTACTTTTGGGTTGCAGCCTTGTACTGTTTGTGGGAAACGCTATCAGGCAAGTGTTAAGTTTAGATAGGGGCATGTTTGAGGTGCGGATCTATGGAGCACTGATCAGGGATTGTCCACGGAGGCCCGATCAGATGCAAGCTATTGATAGAGGTACTGTTTAGCCGTAGAGAGGTTTTTAGTAGCCACCAAGAGGTCGTGATTAGACCAGAGGTGGAAATGGTATGGGCTAGGCTCATGGAGCACCGGGCAAAGGTGCTAATCATGTTGAGGCGAGGCAGCCAACACTGGTTTACGCTGCACATCGTCAAGAGGACGGAGATGCCCCAGATGTTATTACAGGTATGTTCTTTAGTCATAATATACCCTATACTGTATTGATTGATGTTGGATCTACACACTATTATATAGCATGAACTGTATTTAAGACTTTTGGTATAATGGTTGAAAACACTTCAAGTGAGGTTACCATGTTGAGTCCATTAGAGCAATTAGTGAAAGTGAACAAATTGTTTAAGGACATAGCTTTGGAGGTTCAAGTAACGATCTTTCTAGTTTAGTTAATGGAACTTTCTTTTGGGGAATTCGATATAATATTGGGTATGGACTGGCTGCTTAAGCATCGGGAAAATTTGGATTGTGCTGCGAAGCGGATGATACTAAAAGTTGAAAGGGTGATGAGGTAATTGTGATTAGGGAGCGTCAGAATTATCTGTCAAATGTTATTTCTGCACTTAGAGCCGAGAAGATGGTTCATAAGGGTTGTGAGGCGTATGTAGCCTATATTAATGCTTCAAGTTCTAGGGTTTCGTTTGTGAAAGATATCAGAATAGTTAAGGATTTTTTAGATGCCTTTCCTGATGAGTTACCGAGGTTACCTCCTAACCGTGAAGTTGAGTTCGGGATAGAGCTTTTGCCTAATACGGCTCCGGTGTCCATCGCACCTTATAGAATGACACCAAAAAAGCTTGAGGAGCTTAAAGTGCAGATTTAAGAGTTACTAGATCGAGGGTTTATTCGTTCTAGTGTGTCTCCGTAGGAAGCACCAATTTTATTTGTGAAGAAGAAAGATGGAACCATGCGTATGTGCATTGACTATCAGCATATGAAAAAATTGACTATCAAGAATAAGTACCCCGTATCAAGGATTGAAGATCTATTTAACCAGTTTTGAGGAGCTTCAGTCTTCTCTAAGATTGATCTCCAATCGGGGTACCATCAACTGAGGGTCAAGGAGATAGATGTTTACAAGACAACCTTTAGGACTCGTTACGGTCATTACGAGTTTCTAGTGATGACATTTGGACTGACGAATGCACCAGCAGCTTTTATGGATCTGATGAACCGAGTGTTTCAGCCCTATCTGGACCGGTTCGTAGTGGTGTTTATAGATGACATTCTGGTGTATTCGAGGACTAAGGAGGATCATGATGCACATTTCTGTGTTATTCTGCAGGTTTTAAGGGAGAAATAGTTATACGCTAAATTCAGTAAGTGTGAATTCTGGTTACGAGAGGTAACTTTTCTGGGTCATGTGGTATCTGCAGAGGGGATTAGTGTTGATCCTTGAAAAATTGAGGTTCTTCTGGATTAGAAACAGCCTAAGTATCTGAAATTCAAAGTTTTCTGGGTTTGGCAGGGTATTATAGATGCTTTGTTGAGGGGTTTTTGTTGATTGTTGCACCTATGACTAAGTTGTTGTGTAAAGGAGTACCGTTTAACTAGACTGATAAATAGTAAGAAAGTTTCGAGAAACTCAAGAAAGTTCTGACTTAGGCCCCTGTCTTGATACAGCTAGAGTTTGGAAAGGAATTCATTGTTTACAGCGATGCATCACATGTTGGTTTAGGATGTTTGTTGATGCAATGGGGTAAGGTAGTGGCTTATGCATCTCGCCAGCTTAAGACCCATGAGGCGAATTATCTGACACATGACTTGGAGTTGGCTATAGTGGTGTTCGCACTGAAAATTTAGAGGCATTACCTATACAATGAAAAGTGTATTATTTACACAGATCACAAGAGCCTCATGTATCTCTTCACTCAGAAGGAGCTAAACCATAGGCAGCGCAGATGGATTGAATTGCTTAAAGATTACAACTGTTTGATTAAATACCATCCTGGTAAGGCTAATATGGTAGCGATGCACTGAGCCGTAGGGCTGTTACTAATTTGAGGGCGATGTTTACTCGTCTCAGTTTATTAGACGACGGTAGTTTATTGGCCAAACTTCAAGTTAAACCGAGGTGGATTTAACGGATTAAAGTTAAGCGATTGGAGGATGAGTCATTGGGCTCTCATTTTCGATAGATTGAGAATAGGAAACTTTAGATTTTGTGATGAATAGTGTATGGATACTTTGTTTTCGTGGGAGAGTCTGTGTACCAAAAGATACTGATTTGAGGCAGTCTATACTGCAAGAAGCGCATGGTAGTCCTTATGCTATACATCCTGGCGGGAATAAGATGTACCAAGATATTTGAGAGTTGTATTGGTAGCCAGGGCTTAAGCTTGAAATTGCTGACTTTGTGAGTAAGTTCCTAACGAGCCAACAGGTTAAGGCGGAGCATCAACTGCCTTCAGGGTTGCTTTAGCCAGTCAAGATTCTGCTTTGGAAATGGGAGAGGGTGATATGAACTTTGTTAGGGGGCTGCCGTTAAATCCTACTAAGAAGGATTCAGTATGGGTCATTGTTGATCGACTGAGTAAATCCACCCATTTTATACCCGTTTGTACAGGCTACTCGTTATATAAGTTGGCTAAGCTGTATGTGTTTGAAATGTGAGATTGCATGGGGTACCGGTTTCTATCATATCTGATAGGGATCGTCGTTTCACTTCTCAATTTTGGAAAAAGTTATATGAAGCATTAGGTACAAGGTTGGACTTTAGTATTGCATTCCATCCTTAGACAGACGGGTAGTCAGAGAGGGTGATTCAGATATTAGAAGATATTAAGGAGTTGTGTGATTGACTTCCGGAGTAGTTGGGAGGATTATTTACCGTTGGCAGAGTTTGCATACAATAATAGCTGCCAGTCTAGCATACAGATGGCACCTTACGAGGCATTATACGGTCATTGGTGGCGTACTCCTAGATGTTGGATGGAGTTAGGCGAGCAACTTGTTCCGTGTCCTGAATTAATTTCTGATATTGAGGATAAAGTTAGATTGATCCGAGATCATCTGAAGGCGGCATCCGACAGATAGAAGTCATATGCGGATCTGAAGCTTAAGGAGATTGAGTATTCTATGAGGGACTCGGTGTGTTTTAAGGTCTCACCATGGAATAAGGTACTGAGGTTTGGTCGAAAAGGCAAGCAAGCCTTAGGTTCATTGGGCCTTATCGTATATTGAAACATATGAGACCAGTTGCCTATCAACTTGAGTTACCACCAGATTTGGATCAGATTCATGACGTGTTCCACATTTCTATATTGAGACGATATCGCTCTGATTCTTCACACATCGTTTCGACTGAAGTAATTGAGGTTAGACCAAATCTGGCCTTTGAAGAAGAGCCGGTTCAGGTTTTAGACCCCAATGTGAAAGTTCTGAGGAAGAAGTTGGTTCCATTGGTTAAGGTGCTATGGTGTAATTACAGTTTTGAGGAAGCCATGTGGGAACCCAAGGAGGCAGTGCGACAACAGTACCCTTATTTGTTCTGATTAAGTAAATTTCGAGGCAAAAATTTTCTTTTAAGGGGTAGAGATGTAACGCCCCAAATTTGTTAGTGATTTAATTGTGTATTCTATTGCATGTGGCTTGCTTGCTTTGATAGTTAAGGGTGTCCTAAGAGGTGTAAGAAGTCCTGGGTTCAAACCTGGGCCTTAGCAAAATTTTTTGGTTTTTACTGAATTAAACCCTTGCTGTTAGATGTTGGGTTTTTATTTAAATTGAGGGGAGGTTATGTTATAAAAAGCGTGTTGATCCTGAGGATAGGAACGTGTTACTTATGGCAAGGGACTCAGGTTCGAGTCTCTCTACGCTCAAGGGGTGTTTTTTTTTTTTGCTACTGTGTCGTGCAGGGGTTGTTTGTTAGTAGGATTCTGATGCTACTGGGTGGTTGAGAAATTAAGGGGGGTAGGGAGTTGTAGGCGAATTCTAGGAGGGTTATGAGGAAAAAGTTACATGTTTTGAATGGATATGGATAGTGTGTTGTTGGAGAGATTTGAGGAGGCAAGTGAGGACTCTAAACACAATGGAATTCGGCTGGAATGTGGGGTAGGGTTCTTTTCTTCATTTCGTGTGTAACCGAATTTCTTTTCTTTTGGCTCCTTTGCATTTTTGGTTGGCTGGCTGAATTTTGTTTTGTGTTCTTTGGGTACTTTTGTTTTGCACTTATGGTGCAGTTTGGAACTTCTTTTTGGCTATTAATCAGCATCTATCGCTATTCTTTCTTTCTGACCCTCTTGTGATTGTACTCATTGTTTAGGCTGAACCCTATTTACTCTCTCTCTCTCTCTCTCTCTCTTTTGAACTTTGGTCAATTTCTTCATCATCTTCTAGTGTCACTTTCGGTTGTCGTTTCTACTTTCTTCGTGTTCAATGCTACCCCTCTTGACCGAATGTGCATACTTCCTTCACCTTTCTTTTTTTCCCCCTTGATTGAATTTACCATCTCCCTATTTTGACTCTTGTGTTCATTAAAGTTTTTATGGTCCATTTGGCCTATGGGACTGAACTTTCCATCCCTTTTGGTTGCGGTTGATGTTGTTCTTCAAACGAGTCGGTAAGTACTTATTGCATTGCTCA
Source organism: Gossypium hirsutum (assembly GCF_007990345.1). NCBI lineage: Eukaryota > Viridiplantae > Streptophyta > Magnoliopsida > Malvales > Malvaceae > Gossypium > Gossypium hirsutum. The sequence continues at coordinate 71,099,106 of NC_053436.1, read as the reverse complement.
AAGCCAAATACTTTTTCCTTCTTGCCGATTCTTACCTTCATTTTCCTTGGTGTGGTTTTCCTTGCAAGCTCTAGGGTTTCTTGGAGAGTGAAGATATTGCTAGTGATTACTGTGCAGTCGAACCCTTCACTCCTTACTCAAACAAGGTAATGTTATTTTCGATTATGAGGTTCAAAGGATGCGTGATTTGTTTAGGAATGGGTTGGCTGAATGCCCATTTCCTCTTATCTTTGGGTTATGTTTTCAATAGGTCATATTTTAGTCTCGTGACATGTGTTTTGGTCATCGTTAATGGGTTGTTGTCAATTCAGTTATTCGATTAACAGAGTAAGCCAATTTTCATCAGCGGTTCTTGAAAGGCTAAGTATCCTTTGATTAAGGCAAGTATTGGGTGTTGCAATAGTTGGGATTAAGAAGGGTGATTAACCCTAGTGTAAATCAACTAACAGATATCATGATTGAATGTAGGTTTAGGGAATGCTCGGCCTAGGCGCACTTATCACAAAAAGGTGTGTAATCACACTACTATTAGCATAGATTGGTAAAAGTAGGAAATGTGCGACTGTTAACACGACACAAGCGTACGCACACTCGTACGGTGAGGCGAATGCACGAAACATAGGCAATCAATTGAAGAGGCCGCTATGATTGATTTCGTGGGCTTAGGTCAATTTTTGGCCACTGTGGGCCGAATGGGCCGTGTGGGCCCTACGGGCTCATGGGCCCCACATGGGTAAACTGCACGGATGTGTGGAGATTATTGGGCCAACTGTGTTTTTTACAAGGCCAAGGCCATTATTTGGGCTTATTGGGCGGCCCACATAGGTCGTATTATGGGCCTGGGCCCATTATCACTGTTTAAATTATTAAGGGTGCATAGGTCGCACGAGACGACTGTGGACCTACTACTGGGTCAGTGAGTACACCTATACCCTAATTTGTGTTATGACTGTTATACTCCTGTGAGGTAAATGACTGAAATACCCCATATGTGATATATAAATGTTGAGCATGCCATCTTAATTATATATGTACATTATATTATGTTGTATTGCGTGGGGTGGGACATATGATATTAAAGGAAGTGTACTGAATGACTACAAGCCTATTAGTGGCAGCTCTACTGCAAATACTGTTAGTGCCTCAACCAGTACTATTTTCTAGAGTGTAGAGATGGGTGGGTCGATTTTATCACCATATGAAGTGTAGGGTTGGATGCTGTGGAGTGTAGAGGATGGATGGGTAGGACCTTGTATGTATCTTGGATACTATACTGAAGTGGGCTAAGGCCCACATTGATACTGTTACTACATTGGCTATGGCCCGCACTGATATTGTGATCGATATGGGATTAGGCCTAGACTGTTCAACACTGTATGTTTGACTGTTTGATAAATTTGGATTACACACTGAGTTTTCATAAACTCTCATTTTCTGCCTATCTGTGTAGGTAATCCTTAGGCGGGTCGGTGCTGCGAGGGACTCAGATATGGCCACACCATTGTTTATGTTTTGTTTTGGATTTTTGGTGAAAGTAGTTTTACTTGGGTAAATTTTATGTAATAAGGTCATTTTAAGTTTTATTTTCATTTGGGAACTTATTTAAATTGACTTATAAGTATTAGCAGTAAGACATGGGTTTTCCAAAACGTAAATGATTTTCAACTACCAAGCTACACAACTTGTTTTAAAAGCTTCTACAATAAACAATGTTTTCAAAACGTAACAGCGATTTAGCATGAGTCATGTTTTGATAATCAAGCCTATAAAGTAAAAAATGAACAAATAAGTTAACTTCACTTAAAGAACACAAATGAATTTTTAACACAAATGCGCTTTTCTAGTAAAACTTCACTTTTCAAAAATCACTCCAATGTGAGATCACAGATTTGGCCATAACGTCTAGGCCGGGTTTGGGGTATTACATTTAGTGGTGTCAGAGCTAGCTTGCAAAACTCGACTTTGGTTTTGGGCTTTTCCTAAAAAATGAAAGTTTCAAAAGAAATTGTTTCAAATGATGGAAAATATTTTGAGGTGTTGTTTCTGGATGTGTGGTCTACCGAGTCTCTGGCGTTGATTTTGTAAGTTCTCTAAAACTGCTATTTGATTTAATTGAAATACTGAGAATACTGTAGATAATGGACTGTACTTAAACCTTTATTAGGGTAACCTTAAACTGTAGTAAGATTACGATATGCGAAAATAACAACTTCAAATTATTGATGCTATTTTTCATAAAACATCCATTAATAAACACTGGAACTATAAAACTGTTAATATAGATAATACGCAAATTGATAATGAGCACCAGAGGTATTCGTTGAAGGGGTACAAGAGGCCGCGGCAGAGGCCGTGGAGGTGCTCGGGCTGGGTCTTCAGCACTAGGTTATATGCCTAACATTGAAGCAACCGGCTTCTCCTGTGACCAAAACTGGGTCACGTGATCGGGTATCTGGGGACGACGCACTGTCTCAAGCTATGCTGTAAATTCTGGAAAGGGTTACTGGGCCCAATACTGGTACTGTGGACTGTGGGTCAGAAATAGAACGACTCAGGTCTAATAGGGATAAGATCTTTAGGGGTATCACTGGAGTTGCCCTTAATGTGGCTGAATATTGGATAGAGGCCACAGAGAGGATCATGGATGACCTCGACTGCACTCTAGAGTAGAAACTAAAAGGTGCAATGTCGTTATTGAGAGATAAAACATTAGTTGATTGTACAGGTTGTCAATCCGTGGAAACGGATACTTATTCTTTATAGTTACCTTATTGAGCTGTCTATAGTCGTTACATATTCTAATAGTTCTGTCTTTCTGTTTCACAAATAAAACTGGTGCACCCCAGGGAGAGAAACTAGGTCATGCGAAACCTCTATCTGTCAACTCAAGTAATTGAACTTTCAAAAAAAATTTAATTCAGTAAGCGCCATTCTGTACGGAGCTATCGATATCGAAGTCGGCCTCATTACTAACTCAATACCAAATTCTACTTCTTGGATAGGTGGTAAACCCGAAAATTCTTCAGGAAACAAATCCGATACTCGCACACAACTGGTACTGATTCAAGCTTTCTTTCGGTCACTTTATTATCAAACACATACGCAAAGTAAGCTTCACAACTCTTTCTCACCTATTTTCTGAGCTAACATTGAAAATATCACTGTCGGTAAACCATTTAGATCATTAAACTCAATCCGATTAATCTCATCATTTTGGCATCTCAAATCAATAGTCTTTCATTTGCAGTTTACAACAGCATTGTGCAAAGTCAACCAATCCATACTCAGAATTATATCGAACTCGTTGAATAATAATAACATCAAATCAACCGGAAGACATGAATATTGAACCATCAACGAACAATTCTAACACATTTTATCAACCAGAATATACCAGCCGAAGGGATTCGATATTTTAATTACAAGCTCAGCAGACTCTACAGACAAAGCTTATTGGATACTAAGGTCTCACATACATAGGAATGAGTCGAACCAGAATCAATCAATGCAATTACACTAGTATCATAGAGAGTGATTGTACCAGTAATAACATTGGGGGATGAATCCTCCTCGTGTGCGCAAATGGAAATAGCTCTGGTAGGTGCACAAGCCTCAGATCGAACTACAGTGTCTTTAGTTCCTCTCTGACTGTTACTTACATTTCCCGCATTTCTAGAAGACATACCCTCGACTGAGATGTTACTCGATCTTAGATTTTGCACAATCTCTAGCTCAACCGACTCGAAAAAATTTTAGATAAAGTGATCTAAGGATCCACATTTGAAACAAGCTTGATTATTCAATCTGCAAATACCCGAATCTCTCCTAATACAGCTTTTGCACTTAGGTCGACCAGATCTGACATTTTCAACACTAGCGATCGAAATAGTTGAAGCTTTGAAGCTTGAATGTGATCTAGCACGATCTCTACTCGAGTATCCTATATTAGCCTTTGAATGACTATAATCATTTCAGAATTTCAATGATGCAGACTAATATGATTTACCTGATGATCTTTCACGGGAATCTCCAGCTTCAAAATTAAATTTTCTTTTCTTTTCTTTTCATATAACTTGAAAAGTTACAGGAACTTAAGGGGGTAGAGGTTGTTGAGTAGCTAGATTCATTCTAACGAACTCCGTAAACCACTCATTCATTAACTAGAAGAAGGTTTGCTTAGCCTCTCCCTCTATAGAACTCAAAATCAACCTAGAATCATCCGATACTGCTCCTTGAGCAGGAGCAGATGCATTATCTTTTACGTCATCCGTTATAGCTTGATTAGGATTCATTTTTATAATAAAACATATTTTCAAATGTTAGAAGTCATCAAAAATTGAGCTAGTTACTTACCTTAATCAAGCTTAGTGTAACGCCCCAAATCCTAAGTAATTATTTCTGTATGGTTGTGACATAAGTGTGTATCTGATTCAATGGTTAAGTGTTCTAGGAGTGTCTGAGAAGTCTTAGGTTCAAGCCTTAGCTTGTGCAAAAATTTTGTTTTTGTATGAATAAACCTTCTCTCTATTCAGTAGGATTTTAAATAAATGTGTTTATAACATGACAGAATGGGCCTGCTGGTCTAGGGGATAAGTGGCGTGTGCTAGTTACTCAAGGTCTAAGGTTCAAATCCTGGTAGGAGTAATGGGTGTTTTATTTTGCTGCTGTGCCGTGTAAGTGGTTGAATGTCAATAAAAATCTGTGCTAATGGGTGGTTGGAGTGTTTGAGGGGTGTGGGGGATTGTATAGCTGAATTCTAGTAGGATATTGTAGAAAAAATTATGGAAAGTGACGGGAGAGGGAGTAGTGTGCCGGATTTGAATTGTGGCACTCTAGTCTTTCGACTTTGGTAAGTTTAAGTACTCTATTTAGGGTTTTGTGAACATTTAGGTTCTTTTTCTTTTGTTCTCTGGAAACCAATTAGTGCTAGTGAGTTTTTGGTTAGCATTCTTCTTTGTATTTTAAGTTTGAGTGATTATTCCCTCTCTTCTTGGGGCTGAACATAGCAAAAGACCATTCAGGTATCTCCTTTTTTATTTTTGAAACCTTATTCTCCCTTTTTGTTCATTGGCCGAATGCGCTTTGTCTCTCCCCCTCTCAAACTTTGGCTGATTACTCCCTATTCCATTCTCTCTCAATTCTTCCCTTTTTTATTCACCTTGATGATTGACCAATTGCTTCTTGTTCTGTTTCCCTTTCTTCGTCTTAGTTTGTTGTAGCCGAATACCCCTTTTTCTTCTCCCTCTATTCCTTCAGTTTTTATTGAGTGTCCCTTTTGCATTATTAAACCAAATACCTTATTTTCTCTCCCTCTCCTGCATCCAGTTTCTCTCGAAAAGGGGGGACTTGCTTTGGTTTTTCTTTGTTCCTTGGCGAATATTTGGTCTTTCCATCCTCCCTCTTCCGTCGACTTTTCTTCTCCTAGCAGTTGGTTCTGTCCAATGTGAGTTGCTTTTGGTTGATAAGTATTTTGGTAAGGATAGCAGTTATGTCTCAAGCGTTGTAAGTAGTGTTGTTATTTATTAATCTATTAGGTTCCTAACATGTGGTCATGTCGTATTGTTTTGGCAGCATCCAATCATGTTGAACTCGATTCACCTACAGATTTGTAAGACTACTCAGTTGAAGCAATGGAAGTAAGTGACAATAACAAGTTAATTTAGGAACTGTTTTTGTATTAAGCATAACTAATGTTGGTCATGAACTTGTCTTATGTTTAAGGTGTGAATTATTCTAGGAATGTCCGTACCAAGAATCCTATTAGGTGTGTACAAAAGCATCTACGACTATAGAAATTGACAAAAGCTGAAATAAGTGGACGTTGATGCTATATAGACGTGCCTCGTTTGTGTGGTAGTCTGTATGCCTAAATATGGGCTTATAATCATTGAGGCCGGCCATGAGCGATTTCATGGGTCGAGGCTATTTTGGGCCAAACTGAGCTATGTGGGCCCCACGGGCACGTGGGCCTCACACGGGTAAACTACACGGACGTGTGGAGAATTTTGGGCCAGGCTATGTATCCACATGGCCAAAGGCCATCTATGGGCTTTGTGGGCCACATGGGTGTGTAGGCCCAGATGGGCCACAAAATGGGCCGTGGGCCTATTTTCACAGTTTGACTGTTAAGGTTGCACGGATCGCCCAAGACGAATGTGGACCTATTATTGGGTCGGTAAGTGCACCTAGACCCCCTAATTGATAAAATGACTAAAATGCCCCTGCATGGTAAAATGACTAATATGCCCCTATAAGATGTATGATTATGATTGAGTATGTCATTATATATATTGATCACACGTATAATATTATGACATGATGCATTTTATGTTGCATGGGAATGGGATTTATTATGATTGGAGGAAGTGTACTATACTGGCAATCTGCTGTAAATACTGTTTAGTGCCGCGACCGGTACTACTTGGACTGTAGGGATGGGTGGGTTGATTTTATCTCCACATGGAGTGTAGGGTTAGAAGGAGATGGAGTGTAAAGGTTGGTTGGGTAGGATTTATCGATTGCATTTCTGTACTGTACTGTTACTGAGATGGGCTTAAGCCACATTGATAGTGATATTGTAATGGGATAAGGCCTTGACTGAAACTAAACTGTGGCTGAATTGGGCTTAGGCCTAGACTGTTTATGCTCACTGTTTGGTGTTGACATGGGATTACACACTGAGTTTCCATAACTCACCCATCTGTTTATCTGTACAGGTAATCCCCAAGCTTAGGTGGGTCGATGCTGCGAGGGACTCGAAGGTGGCCACACAACTGCACGGACTTTCTTTAGGTTTAAATATAATAGTTTTATTTTGGGTAATTTGTTTTTGTAATAAGGCCTCTTTAATTTTTAACCTTTAATTTTGGGGGTTTTATTTTTTTTGATTGATTTCTGCTAGTAGTAGGACGCGGGTTTTCAAAAAGACAAATGTTTTCCAAAACATCACGTTCACGCAACATGTTTTAAAAGCTTCCACAAGAAATAATGTTTTTAAAATTAGTAACAATTTAATATGATTAAATTTTGACAAACGACTTAGATTTTGAAAATAAGTAAACATATATTAGGATCACATAAAGAGGTTAAATAAAGAACGGGTTTTTCAACGAGATTATACTTTGCGAAAAACACTTCAATTTGACATCGCCAGAATCGGCCATAACGTCCAGGCCGGGATTGGGGTGTTATAGTTAGCTTTGGCTGAACCCTTGAAAACCTTGTTCTTTCTCTTTTATTTTGATGTTTCGTTCATGGAAAGAAAATATGAACAAATGTCTTTTTATTTTATATTTTATTTAATACATATTAGTACATAATTTACATATTTAACCTTTATAATTTAATATAAAATCTCTTTAATGGTTGTCCAAAACCGTTCATCACTTAATATTATGGTCTAATTTCAACTTAAATACCTCAATTTAAAAAGACAACAACTATTCGACCCTTTCATATTTAACCATCAAATTTTCATTTTATGCGATTAAGCCTTTTTTATTAAATTGACACTCAAACGACAAAATTAAATCACGAAAATTTCACAGATATTAATTCAATCATAATAAACACAGAAAATAATTTTTAAATATTTTTTCTAACTCAAATTCGTGGTGTTGAAACCACCATTTTGATTAGGGTCTAAATCGGGCTATTATAGACTATATCCGCGATGTGTTTCACGTCTCGATGTTGAGGCGATATCGGTCCTACCCATCTCACATTGTTCGGTTGAGGAGATTTATGTTTGACCAAATTTGAATTTTAAGGAGGAGCTGGTTCAGATTCTAGATCAAGATGTTAAGGGTCTGAGGAGAAAGTCCATACCATTAGTGAATGTAATGTTGTAACAGCCCGGTTTAGACCCTAGATGGAACAATGGTTTTGGAACCACGAATTTGAGTCAAAAAAATATTTTAATATTATATTCCATGCTTATATTATGTGAATTGATATGTGTGAAATTTTTGTATGAAAATTTTATCGTTTGTGTGCTCGATTTTATAAAAAGGACTTAATCGCGTAAAGCGTAAAAGTTTAATTCTATAAGTTAAGCCCATTAAGTGAGTATAGGTTTTAATTTTTTGAGTACTTTAATGGTAATAATACCATTTAAGTGTTAGTGGACATTTATGGGAGTTGGTATTGTTGAAATTAGTTTTAAATTAAAAGGTTAATGTTGTAAATTGTGAATAAAGTGTATTGAAATAAAGAAAACATAATGGAAGCATGCAAAAACATTTTTTTCATCCGAATGGTGAAGAAGATGAAGCCATTTTAGTGTTTTAGGGTTCAGCCTTTTAAATTCTTGATTAAGGTATGTTCTTTGCTTGGTTTTTGATAATTTTTAAATTTTTGAGATCGTTGCTTCGTAAATTAGCTAACCCATGCTTTAATTTTTAGAATTTATGAAAAAATTATAATTTTCCATTGTTGATAGCTTGAGGTTTTTGTGTTTAATGATGAAAAATAAATATGTATTAATAGATTTTCATATTTAATTAAATGTTTTTTAGTAAAAATGCCTATTTGGGATTAAATTATAAATTTTGTAAATTGAAGGGTCAAAATGTGAAATAAATGAAAGAAATGGGCTGTTAGGGACCTTAGTGAAATTCAGCCAAGCATGGTTGTGGTCAAATTTTGAATATTTTGTGTTTTGTGAAATAGGGACTAAATTGTGAAAAATGTGAAATGTTAGGGGCAAAAGTATAACTAGCCCATTTATGTGTTTTTAGATGAATTTGATTGAATATATGATTAAATAAGTTGAATTTGTATTGAATTAGATCAAGAAATGAGAAAATCGGATTTGGATCGAGGAAAGTCGTGAATTATTGAATAATCATTTCGATCTATTCGTGTTAGTATGAGGTAAGTTCATAAGTAAATAAATGTTGTTAAATTGAAATGTATGTGCATTATATATGCGAAATTGAATTGTAAAGAAATATATATGTGACTATGGTTTAAATACGATGATAAATTGACTATGTTTGGCATAAGTGTACGTTTGAAAATAGTTTCAGCTATAAATAGCACTAAGTGTGCGAATTGAAATAGCTTCGGCTATATGAGGCACTAAGTGTACGATACCGAGATAGCTTCAGTTTATTGAGATGGCACTAAGTGTGCGAGATTGATTTGGCTTTGGCTAATCATTGATGCACTAAGTGTGTGAATTCTTAAAGAATTGAAAGGCTCTCGAACGAATTAATGTATTGAACAAAGAGGTGATAAAGAAATGAATAAATATAGGAAAGTTGAGGTATGTACGATACCTATGTGGTAGTTGATACTATGTGTATGAAGCTTGATGAATTTGTATATACATGATTAATGGCCAAGGATTAGATTTAAATGATGTGTTATATATGCTCGTTATATGAAATTGTGGTCCTATGTTTCGGACATGAGATTTATGAAACATGAAACATGGCTTTGATGTGTAATTACTTGGTTCAAAAAATTGAATTGATAATAAACTTAAAATGGTTGAGTTGGCTAAATGATTCTTGTATGTGAATTTGGTTTATGTTAATAAGGGAATTGTGGATATTCGAGTTTAGAAGTGTTTATAAAGAAATTAATATAACTTTAGGTATGATTTGTAATAAAAGACCATGGTTTGGTTGGCGATGTAATAAATATGTGCGAGCTTGATTTATATGATTGAGCTAACAGTTGTTATTCGAGTCTGAAAGCATGGTTATACGTTCATTGATAAGTAAGATAAATAGAGTTATTTAATGTGGTTATATCAATTTACAAGTACAATGATTGTACATGTGATTGAGATTTGTTAAATTCGATGTAGTGATATTGGTTTATAGATATCATTAAAATGATTTATTTGCTTATGGCGTACTAAGCTTTCAAAGCTTACTCTGTGTGTTTTTCCTATGTCTATAGAGTTTCAAAGACTTGCTCGGATTGGAAGTCGTAGGAGACTTCATCACACTATCCGGTTATCACTTCGGTAAATAAAAGCTTTGAGTTTTGGTAATGTGGTATGTATAGGCTAGTTTTGAGATGGTTCATTTTGATTTAATTATATATATAGCCATGCAAAAATGGCTTAATTATGATGCTAATATGTTGTATATTTAGTTATGTATTGCGTTCATTTTGGGAAGTGTGGTTCATGGTTTATACGTATGGTGTAATTGGCTATATGTTTTGGCTTGAACATTGAGGTGAAATTTTGGATGTATTTTCAACTTATGGTTCATATTCTTATAAGTAAAATGATGAGTATAACCTTGATGATGCAATAGTTATTTGAATACGGTTTGAAATGGCAAATACTGTGATATGTTTAGAGACATATATAAGTATATGGCCAAGTGAAATGGTCATTTTGGTATTTTGATAGTTGGGAATTTCGTAATGTTTAACATGTGATTTTAATATGCTTTGACATAGAGAATGAGCATGAAATTAGTTGATGATATTATCGATTGATTGATACATGTTTGGAGTTGAATTTGGTTGAAAATGTTACGTATACAATATTTGATTTTGGACTTGTAGGAAGAACCCAAATGGGTGGCATAATGGCTTTATAAATGGCCTATTTTTGCCCACACGGGCAGGGACACAGGCGTGTGTCTCTACCGTGTTCCTCGAGGCCATTTCGAAAAGAGCCTCGGTAGACCACACAGTTACGCACACATGGGCATGTGCCAGGCCGTGTGTCCAAGTCAGTTTCAACCACTGGCTAGACACATGAGCATGTCTTGTGGCCGTGTGCACAAGTCAGTATGTATGCCCTATTTTGCCACGACCTAGACACACGGGCGTTTTAACAGCCCGATTTAGATCTTAATTGAAATGGTGGTTTCGAGACCACGAATTTGAGCTAGAAAAATATTTAAAAATAATTTTCTATGTTTATTTTGTGTGAATTTATATATGTGAAATTTTCGTGATTTAATTTTGTCATTTAGTTGCCCAATTAAATAAAAGGACTTAATTGCGTAAAATGAAAATTTGAAGGTCAGTAGTAAAAGGGCCAAATAGTAGTTGTTCTTTTAATGTGAGGTGTTTATAATGCAATTATACCCTTGGATGTTTGCATGGACACATTCGGCCATAGGAAGGTGAAGTATGAATAAAATTAAACAAGGTTAAAAAGGTAAATTATGTAATAAAATGTTTATAATCAAATGTTAATAATAAAACATCAAAGTAAAATAAGCTATCATTTTATTATGTTCATCCACCAAAAATAGAAACAAAAGAAAAGAAATAAGAGAGGCTAGGTTCGGCCATCTTTCTCTACTTGATTCAAGATCAAGAACCAAAGAAATCGGATTTGGATCGGGGGAAAGCGAAAGTTGTCGACCAGCTGCCCTGTTCCATTATGTATCGTCCGAGGTAAGTTTATTAGCAAATAGACGTACATAGTTTTAATTAAATGCAAGGTATATATGTTTAAATGAAATATATAAATTTATTTATGGTAAAGCTGAATGTTGATAAGATTGATTACTATGTTTCGGAATTGGTTTCGACCGAGTTAGGATGTCCGAAAGCCTCGTAAGAACCTTAGGAATAGTTAGGATACATAGTAATGAAATAGGATTCCGATATATGTGTGCGAGTAAGACCATGGCATCAATATGTGACTCCAATAAATGTGTGTGAGTAAGACCCTGTCTGGGATAGTGGCATCGATATGTGATTACATGTAAGACCACGTCTGGGACGTTGGCATTGTACGATATATGTGATTATCCGAGTGTCCTATCCAATTCTAAATGGTTCATTGGGCAAAGATAAATCGTGAATGGAGGTGTAAAACGAGCTAAATGGTCAGGTATGAGATAGCTTGTTGTTTACTTGAGATAAGTTAATAATTAACTTGATATTTATTACTAATTATGTGTGATATAAATGAAGACCATATGTGAATTTGGTAAGTGAATTCGGCTTTGTAAATAAAAAGTATGAATATTGTAGAATTGATTCTTGGATATGTGTATATATATGATCATGTATATTCGGCCATATAAGTGATATATGTACATGATGTTATAATATGGTTCTTGAGCTTATATAAATATGTATGTGTAAGTTTGATTATATTAAGACATTTTGGCTTATGATATTAGGACAAATTGATTAAATGAGTAATCGGCCAAGGTAGAATTTATGTAAGAAAATGTATTATTTATCTCATTTGTAAGTTTGAGGTTAAGCTTGATAATGATAATAAAATTTGGATTAGCTTAAAATAAGTTGATTAAATCATTGTGATGTTTATTTGCTTATGACTTACTAAGCTATAATAGCTTACTGTGTGTATACTTGTTTCTATTTTGTAGATTTTGGAGTCAAGCTACGAGCTCAGGGACTGTTAGCAAAGTTCATCACACTAGCAGCTATTTTGGTACCTTTATAAGTTAAACTTGAATTATGGCATGTATAGGCTAGAATGTGTTTTGAAATGTTGAAATTCAGATATGTAAGATTAAAGCCATGTGAAAATGGCTTACTTCTAAGTTTGGTTTTCATTGTACTTGATTGTGGTTTAAAATGCGTTAGTTATTATGCTATGAAATACGAATGAATGGCATAGGTGATAGATAGTATATGTTTTAGAAATGGATGAGTAGTGATATGAGCTTGAGCATTAAAGTTGGTTAATGAACTTGAAAGTGGCATAAATGAATCAGCTATAAATATGTTTGTTTGGTTTCGATGTGTTTATATACTAAATATGGTATATAGGTGAACATGCTTATTATGCTTTGATTTGACCTAGTATGTTCTTAGATTTAATGTTTAATAAGTTTAGTGTGATAATTTATTGATGGAAATTTTGGTGGTATATGTGGTTTAAAATGATATGTTCGGTCATGGTACAAATATATGTACTTGTTCAAAAGCATATTAATTGATTCGAATATGGTATTTATATATATGTAATCGAATGAATGATTAGTCAATTTGGGGTGGTTTGTATGGATGTGAAAATACATGTATTATATTTTAAATAATTGATAAAAATAGGTATGGTTGATAAATAGGTTTAATGTGGTGTTTGGATTATATACTTGTAAGACAAAAATGTTTGGAATAAGGTGATTAGTAATTCGGATATGACCTACGTTCTTTGCTAAGTATGAAACATATGTATTTAGTAGTATATATGTTCGGTTACCATGACAAAGCATTTCTTTAATTCATAAAAGATAGTTTCATAAATGAACCATTACATGGTGTTAATATGCATAAATATATGGCATTAATTGGGATAGTATCTTTGAAAATATATATTAAGAAATGTGTTTGAACAATGTTTTGACATGTTATTGTAAGTATAAAATTCAATTGATAGTAGATATTAAGTGATGCCTTAGTTTAGAGTTGAGTAATGTTATCATTAGTTAATATGAAAAGTCAATGTTTACTCATGCATTTTAATAATTGGTTACTTATTTACGTTTGTATCATATCCTTGTTAAAATTTGTATATGCTATAACGTATTGAATGTTATGAAAATTTTCAAAATTTAAGAGTTGTTAGTTTGTGAAATAAATTCTGATTGATCTTTGAGACTTTTTCATGTATATACGAATAATTATTCAGAATTGTGCTTTTATTTTGTAATGCCTTAAGACCATATTTCGGCAACGGATTCGGGTTGAAGATGTTACATTTTATTGGTATCAGAGCTACGGTTTAGTCAGTTCTAGGACTAACGTAGCGTGTGTGACTCTAGCTATACATGCCATATTATATATTGTGATAATGTTATGGCTTTTGACATTTGAAAACGTGTTTTCATATAGTAAATGGATCCTGACAGAGCTGCAGCTGATGATGTTGAGAGTGTAGCGCCTGCTCTCACGCAAGGGACAGCGCCGGCTGATTCTCGACCGATTTCGAGTAACCAGGAAGGAGAAGCTAGACAAGCCTTCTACCAAATGATGAATAAGTAGTTTACTCAATATATCGGGACTAACCTGGTTGCACAACATCCTCCACTGCAACCAATCTATCTTCGATGCCTGCTGTTCCTCAAGGAAGTAATCCTTTGAGATTATATAAGCCACCTGTTGATAAAATTACAAAACACAGGGCTGAAGAATTTAAAGCTATTGATGATGATGATGCTAAGCGGGCTGAGTTCTGGCTTGATAATACTATTCGTGTGTTTGATGAGCTATCTTGTACCCCGAATAAGTGTTTGAAATGTGCCATATCCTTTCTCCGAGATACAGCATATCACTGGTGGAATACCCTAGTATCAGTGGTTCTGAAAAACTGGATGACCTGGGAATTCTTTCAGACTGAGTTCTGTAAGAAATATATCAGTCAGATATTTATTGACTTGAAGTGCAAAGAATTTCTAGAGAACAGGGTCAGATGACCGTGACAGAGTATGAGCAAAAATTTGTGAGACTCTGTCGGTATGCCCGAGAATGTGTTTCTAACAAAGCCATAATGTGTAAAAGATTTGAAGATAGGCTGAATGAAGACATTAATCTATTAGTTGGCATACTTGAGATAAAAGAGTTTGTAGTACTGGTTGAGTGAGCCTGCAAAGCTGAAGAGCTCGGGAAAGAGAAAAGAAAAGCCGACTTTGAAGCTAGAGATACATGTAAAAGAACATCCAGTAAGTTATTCCAGTCTACACCAAAGAAATTCCAAGATGATTTCAGCCGTTCTAAAGCCACTTCAGGTTATTCTAGACGGGATCAGAGTAGATCACCTATGAGCTCAAGAGTTACCTCAATAGCTAGTATGGGTAATGTCAGATCAAATCAACCTGAGTCTAAACATTGCGGCGAACAACATCTCGGCAGTTGTAGATTGCATGATTGGGCTTGTTTTAAATGTGGATCGATGGGTCATTATATACATGATTGCCCAGTGTTAGCTGAAGAAAATCCAGTGCAGAATACGAGATCGGGTAATATTGCAGCTCGAGTAGACCACCCAAATATACGGGTAATGCAAGTGGCAGTCAAAGAGGGACTAAAGATACAACAGTCAGATCTGAGGCTCGTGCACCTGCTAGAGCCTATGCTATTCATGTACGTGTGGAGGCTTTATCCCCATATGTCATTACTGGTACATTCACTCTTTATGATACTAATGTAATTGCATTGATTGATCCTAGTTCTACTCATTCTTATGTGTGTGAGACATTAGTATTCAGTAAGACTTTACCTGAAGAACTGCTAGGTTTGCCACCTATTCAGGAGGTAGAGTTTGGTATTGAGTTAATGCCTGGGACAACTCCGATATCTATAACTCCGTACAGAATGGCACCTACTGAATTAAAAGAATTGAAAGCTCAATTGCAAGAGTTGACATATAGAGGTTTCGCGTGACTGAGTTTTTCTCCTTAGGGTGCACCAGTGTTTTTTGTGAAAAAAAGACTGAACTATAAGAATGTGTATCCACTATAGACAGCTCAATAAGGTGACTATAAAGAATAAGTATTCGTTGCCCTGAATTGATGATTTGTTTGATCAACTGAAAGGGGCCACAGTGTTTTCGAAGATAGACTTGAGATCAGGCTACTATCAGTTGCGAGTTAAAGACTTCGACATGCCAAAGACTGTTTTCCAAATGAGGTATGGGCACTATGACTTTTTGGTTATACCTTTCGGACTTACTAATGCACCTGTTATTTTTATGGATTTCATGAATCGGATCTTCAGACAGTACCTGGATCAATTTGTAGTTGTGTTCATTGGTGACATTTTGATTTACTCCCGTGATGAAATCGAACATGCCGAACATCTGAGACTGGTGTTATAGACTTTACGAGATAAACAGTTGTATGCGAAGTTCAGTAAATGTGAGTTCTAGTTAAGTAAAGTCAGTTTTCTAGGCCATGTCGTATCAGCATGGGGTATTCGAGTTGATCCGAGTAAAATTTCAGCTATACTTGATTGGAAACCTCCGAAGAATGTTTCTGAAGTTAGAAACTTTTTGGGACTTGCTAGTTATTATAGATGGTTCATGAAAGGTTTCTCTATGATTGTCGCCCTGATGACGAAGCTATTGCAGAAAGATGTTAAATTCGAGTGGTCAGAAAAGTGGCAAAAATGTTTTGATCAGTTGAAAGCCCTTTTGACCGAAGCTCCAGTACTAGTTCAGCCAGAATCGAGTAAAGAATTTATTATTCATAGTGATGCATCTTTAAATGGCTTGGGTTGTGTTTTGATGTAGGAAGGCAGAGTTATAGCTTATGCCTCGAGACATTTAAAGCAACATGAAAGGAACTATTTGACACACGACTTAGAATTGGCAGCTATTGTGTTTGCATTGAAGATATGGTGCCACTATCTGTTTGGTGAGAAATGTCATGTTTATTCTAATCACAAAAGCCTAAAATACTTGATGACTCAAAAAGATCTGAATTTGAGACAACGTCGATGGTTAGAATTGCTAAAAGACTACGAGCTTGTGATTGACTATCACCCGAGAAAAGCTAATGTTGTTGCTGATGCTTTAAGCTGAAAATCACTGTTTACTTTGCGTGCAATGATTGCTCATATGGCTATGTTCGATGATGGTTCGATAATAGCTGAATTGAAAGCATGACCGTTATTTGTTTAAAAAATTTGTGATGCCCAGAAGGTTGATAATGAGTTGATAGAAAAATGAGCTCAATGTGATTCAAATGTTGGTTCAGAGTTTCGAGTTGATTCAGATGATTTTGAATGAAGCTCACAGCAGCCGGTTATCTGTTCATCCAGGTAGTACGAAGATGTATAATGATCTGAAACAGCTTTACTGGTGGCATGATATGAAACGAGACATTTCTGATTTTGTTTTGAAATGCTTAATTTGTCAACAAGTAAAAGCCAAACATCAGGTACCTTGTAACGCCCCAAATTTTGGGCCTAAAAGTTTTAAATCTTGAATGGGTGAAGTTAGGAGACTGCACATAAATATTTAGTTGTGCAAGAAAGTGAAACAAATACATGTCTGCTTCAGTGGTTAAGTGTTCTAGGAAGTTTTTGAGAAGTCTTGGGTTCAAGCCTTGGCTTTTACAAAATTTTGGTTTAAATGGAAAAAACCCTGTCTCTAGTCAGTGGACTTCTTAAATAAATGGGGTTATTTCTTGTCATAAAAAGCCTGCTAGTCTAGTGGTAAGTGGCGTGTGGAGTGTGCAAGGGGTCTGAGGTTCAAATCCTTACTAGTGCAATTGGGATGACATTTTTTTTACTAAGGGCCAAGGGAGGAGGTTGTTTTTGACCGAAACACAAAAAGTTTGAACAGATTTGTTGTTAGCTAAATCTGAAGAGAGGATTGTGGGGGATTTCGATTGTTTGAATTGGTGGACAGGAGGGAATTTAGGAATAAATCAAGGGGATGGGACGTAGGGAGAGTTTTGGAGCCAAATGGGGAATGTAGGCATTTGTGAGTTTAGTTTTAGGGAGTATCGCGATTGGTTTTGGGTGTTTTGCTCTTTGATTCATTTTTGTCACTTCTTTTATTTTTATTCTTATTCTTCCCTGATTGTTGAAGAGCATCTAGTGCAAGGGTTATTGGCCATGTTTTGGTTCGTTCCTGGTTACCGTTTGGAGGTCCCTTGCCTTTCTTTTTATCATTCTTTCTTTTACCCCTTTTGGCCAAATGCCTTCTGTCCCCTCCTCCCAATTTTCTTGAGATTATTACTTCCCTCTTTTGTTTAGTACAGTTTGGATGATTCTCTCTTCCTTCTTCCTCTCAATATTTCTTTTCCTTTCACCTCGTTTTTAGGCCGAATACCTTATCATTTCTCTCCATCTCTCTCTAGTTTTAGTTTTTGGGTAAGTGCTCTTGACTTCTCTTTTCTTTACTTCTTACTTTCGGCTTCTTCTCTTTTCATTTTATGGGGTTAGCCGAACATTCCATTGCGGGTGTAAGTGCAGTTTCTTGTTCTCTTTGTTCTTTGTCAATAGCTTTCCCCTTTAACATTTGCTATTCTCTACCAGTTGCTGTCAGGGGTGATTGTGTCACACCCCTAACCGTATCCGTCGCCGGAATTGGGTCATAAGGGCATTACAGAATAAAACACAATTCCGAACAATTGAATAAACATTTAAATAATCACAAGAATATGTTTCAGAAAATTCATTAAGATTTAAAACGTAAGCAAACAGAACTTTTAATTTGAACATTTTATATTATTGATAAAAATTAGACATAACGTTTACAGGTAACTATATTAAATTATATTGCATCAACAATTCTATAAATACGACATTAACATGGAAATTTTTATGAACGGCATATATTTTACATATTAATACTGTTAATAGCAAGCATTTGATAATAAGTCAACTTACTTCATCCCTTGGTCTGACTGGCTATCATATATATGTTATACGCATTCATTATTTACACTTATTTAACAAGTTCATATAACCATTAGAATATAAGTATACATAATTAGTAATACATCTTCGGTACCAAGCTCATGAAGACTTAATTAACATGTAAGGCCAAATGCATGTACGCATTTTCTAACTTGTTGTATAAATGAGCATTTCAATTGTGACTTGCATATACTTTTCTTTTTACCTAATATTTTATAATTTATATTAATCCAATGTCATTCATAATAGGCTACATGACCGAATGTACATATAATCAAGACAAGTCTATTATATATTATAATTACGTCCTGTATATAGATTCAATTCAAAACCTAGCATACATGTATTTATGTAACATAATCATCTTATGCTCACGCAAGGTACGCATTTACCCAAAAAGCCAAGGCCACACTTGATATTAAAATATCCAAAATATATCAAACAGCTTAAATCATGAACCATATGCAGTATTTATCATTATTAATTAAGCTAATAAAATTAGAATATAAACACCTAACCTTAAAACAATTTCACATCTTATATTTCCATCACATGATAATGAATATACCATACATACGTTTTATCTATACTCATTCAAGGCCGAACCTTACTATCTAAAAATCATTTATGCACCCAAACTTCCATCATAAATTATCAATAGATAGACTCATTAAACATTTGACTAAGAATTTTTAGCATAATCTGCAAGCCATTATCAAAACATATAGTGCTCATCACAAACATTATGCATTCAAGGCACACCACTTAGTAACCAAGATTAATATAAGTCTTACCTATCATAACCGATCATTAACATAATAATTTAGCCATTTTCGCATGGCTTTTATACAAAACCAAAATTCATCAAGTCAAGCACACTTTAGTCTATAAATGCCATAATTTGCATTTAATTTATAAAGGTACCCAAAATAGTAGATAGTGTGATGAGCCTCACTGACGATCCCCGAGCTGATAACTTGATTTCCAAAATCTAAAAAAAATATAGAAACAAATATACACACGGTAAGCTATTATAGCTTAACAAGTCATAAGCATATAATTGACCTAACAAAGTGTTCCACTCAATTAGGCTAATACATTGTAATTAAAAACTATATACCATTTAATCTCGACCTACAACCTGTATATAAATCCCCATGTATACATTCGCACCTGGACATTAACTAGGCCGAATGGTCAAAGGCCAAATTGTCTTATTATCTTACAACTTTCAAAAAAAAAACTAATTATATTATAATCAAACCTGCATATACTTTTACATAAGCTAGTAAATTACAATATAATATCGCATAAATATTTATACATATATGTATATCACCAACAGGGCCATTTATATATATAATCACACACTTGCATATAATTATGAATCATTTCTTGATGGCCAACTTTAAAATCACAAAGCCAAATTCACATACCAACAACACTTAAATTTATTAATATCAACTTCACATGAACAAACAATTTATTAAGTATAAACTTATATTATCATTAAAAACCAACAAACTAATTCATACCTGGCCGTTTAAATCGTAAAACACACTCGTATCCAATTTACCTTTGCCCGATGAACCATTCGAAATTGGATAGGACACTCGGATAATCACACAAGTCGTACAATGCCAACGTCCCAGACATGGTCTTACATGTAGTCACATATCGATGCCACTGTCTCGGACAGGGTCTTACTCGTAAACACATATCGGAATCTTATAATGATGCCATGGTCTTACTCGCACACATATATCGGAATCCTATTTCATGACATATTTATCCTAACTATTCCTAAGGTTCATACGGGACTTTCGGACGTCGTAACTCGGTCGAATCGAACTCAGAAGTGTAGTAGTCAAATTTAATCATTTTCGGCCATAGCATATTAAAAATTCTACATTTCATAACAGCATATAAAATTGACATTTAATTACTAAATACACACGTCGATTTGCTTATAAACTTACCTCGAACGGTACAAAATGGAATCAGGCGGCTAGTCGACAACTTTCGTTTTTCCCCGATCCAAATATGATTTCTTTAGTTCTTGATCTAAAAATATTCAAATTAAGCTCATTCAAACATATTTTCATTCAATTTAGCCCAAAACACATAAATAGGCAAATTACCATTTTACCCCTAACATTTATAATTTTTTTTGCCAAATTAGTCCCTATTGCACAAAACACAAAATACACAAAATTTCCAATTACCCATGTTTAGCCGAAACTTACCCATTACTATACAAGTCCATATATTTCATTAATTTCACATTTTAGTCCCTCAAATTATTATTTTTGCAATTAAACCCTAATTACTCAAAATTATCAAAAATTCCAAAACAAAATATGTTAAGCTAAAACATATCTTTCATTTTTCATCATCAAACTGTAAAAATCACAAGCTATCAACAATGGCACAACTCAAAATATTCATCAAAATCAAAAATTCAAGCATGGGCTTTGTAGTACTCGAAGCAACGATCTAAAAAACGTAAAAATTATCAAAAACAGAACAAAAACGAACCTTGATTTTAGCTTGGAAGATGGCTGAACCTAACTTCTCCTATTTCTCTTGTTTATATTCGGTTATGGTTGAAATAATAATATGAGCACTTTGTTTTATTTATCATAAATTATAACATATATATTATTTTTTTTATTATTTTACTTTTTAACTTTAGTTAATAAATTATAAAATCACATATATCATGCCCACTACCGTCCACTTCATATATAATGGGCTAATTTCATCACAACTACTCCCATTAGGAAAGCCATCAACAAATAAGCCCTTTACAAAACAAACTACCTACTTTTTAATTTATGCGATTAAGTCCTTTTATTTAATCGAACACCTAAACGACAAAATTAAATCACGAAATTTTCACAGACATAAATTCACATAGAATAAACACAGAAAATAATTTTAAAATATTTTTTTGACTTGGATTCGTGGTCCCAAAACCACCGTTCCGGGTAGGGTCTAAATCGGGCTGTTACAACTCTCCCCCCTTAAGGATTTTCGTCCCCGAAAATCTTACCAGTGAATAGGTTTGGATAACGTTCTCTTATCGCATCTTCTGGTTCCCATGTTGCTTCTTCAATACCGTGTTTATCCCACAATACTTTAACTAACGGAATCTTCTTATTTCGTAACTCTTTAACCTCTTGAGTTAAAATGCAAACCGATTCTTCTTCGTAGGTCATATCAGACTGAATTTTAATCTCATATGGACTAATCACATGTGAAGGATCAGAACGATATGTTTGAAGCATTAAAACGTGAAACACATTGTGGATCTTTTCTAACTCAGGTGGCAACGATAATCTGTAAGCAACCGGCCCGATACGTTCTACAGCTTCATACGGCCCAATAAACCTCAGACTCAATTTGCCTTTTCGACCGAATCTGGGTATTTTCTTCTACGGTGACACTTTCAAGAAGACTTTGTCTCCAATCTGAAACTCTATATCTTTACATTTCAAGTCCGCATAAGATTTCTGACAATTTGATGCTGCTTTTAAACTTTCACGATTCACTTTCACCTTCTGTTCAGTTTCTCTGATCAAATCAACCCCATGTATCTTATTTTCACTGAGCTCAGTCCAGTACAATGGCGTACGGCATTTACGACCATAGAAAGCCTCATAAGGTTCCATTTTGATACTTGATTGATAATTATTGTTATATGCAAATTCAACTAGAGACAGGTATCGTTCCCATGTACGTTCGAACTCGAGAATGCAACATCTCTACATATCCTCAAGTATTTGAATAATTCGCTCAGACTGGCCATCTGTTTGCGAATGGAAAGCAGTACTGAAATGTAATTTCGTACCTAGTGCATCTTGCAGTTTCTTCCAAAACCGTGATGTAAACCTCGGATCTCGATCTGAAACAATGGATATAGGCACACCATGTAATCTCACAATCTGAGAAACATACAATTCAGCTAGCTTATCAAGTGAGTAATCCATACGTATTGGAACAAAATGAGCTGATTTAGTCAATCTATCAACAACAACCCAAATTGCATCTTTCTTGCTCGGTGTCAATGGTAAACCGACACAAAATCCATCATAACTCTATCCCATTTCCACTAAGGTATCATGATAGGCTGAAGCAATCCTGAAGGCACTTGATGTTTAGCTTTTACTTGTTGACAGACTAAACATCTTCCAACAAAGTCAGAAATGTCTCGTTTCATACCATGCCACCAATAAAGCTGTTTCAGATTATTATACATCTTTTTACTACCTAGGTGGACAGATAACCGACTACTATGTGCTTCATTCAAAATCATTTGGATCAACTCTGTATTCCTCGGAACACATATCTGGTCCCTGAATCTCAAACAGTCATCAGTATCCACCTTAAACTCTGAATCAACATCCGTCTCACACTGAACTCATTTTGTGATCAATCCATTATCAACCTTTTGGGCATCACATATTTGTTGAATAAATAACGGTCTAGCTTTCAATTCAGCTACTATCGAACCATCATTTGACATAGCCATAAGCGTATTCATTGCACGCAAAGTAAATAGTGATTTTCGACTTAAAGCATCAGCAACAACGTTAGCCTTTCCTAGGCGATAGTCAATCATAAGCTCGTAGTCTTTTAATAGTTCTAACCATCAGTGTTGTCTCAAATTCAGATCTTTCTGAGTCATCAAGTATTTTAGGCTTTTATGATCAGAGTAAATATGACATTTCTCACCGAACAGATAGTGACGCCAAATACTCAATGTGAACACAACGGCTGCCAATTCTAGGTCATGTGTCGGATAATTCTTTTCATGTGGCTTCAACTGTCTCGATGCATAAGCTATAACTTTGCCTTCCTGCGTCAAAAACAGCCTAAACCATTCAATAATGCATCACTGTAAATAACAAATTCTTTACCCGATTCTGGCTGAACTAGTACTGGAGCTTCGGTCAAAAGGGCTTTCAACTGATCAAAACTTTTCTGACACTTCTCTGACCAATCAAACTTAACATCTTTCAGCAGTAGCTTTGTCATTGTAGCTGCAATCATAGAGAAACCTTTCACGAAGCATCTGTAATAACCAGCAAGTCTCAGAAAGCTTCGAACTTCAGAAACATTCTTCGGAGGTTTCTAATCCAGTATAGCTGATATTTTGCTCTAATCAACCCGAATACCTGATGCTGATACCACGTGACCCAGAAAACTGACTTCACTTAACCAGAACTCACATTTACTGAATTTCGAATACAACTGCTTATCTCGTAACGTCTACAATACAAGTCTCAAATGTTCGGCATGTTCACCTTCACTATGAGAGTAGATCAGAATGTCATCTATAAACACAACCACAAACCGATCCATATATGGTCTGAAGATCCGATTCATCAAATCCATGAAAACAGCTGGTGCATTAGTGAGTCCGAAAGGCATAACCAAAAACTCATAATGTCCGCACCTCATTCTGAAAGCAGTCTTTGACACATCTGAATCTTTAACTCGTAACTGATAGTAACCTGATCTTAAATCTATCTTCGAAAATATTGTGGCCCCCTTCAGTTGATCAAACAGATCATCAATTCGTGGCAACGGATACTTATTCTTTATAGTCACCTTATTAAGCTATCTGTAATCAATGTACATTCTCATAGTTCCATCTTTCTTTTTTACAAACAACACAGGTGCACCCTACGGAGAGAAACTCGGTCGCGTGAAACCTCTATCTATCAATTCTTGCAATTGAGCTTTCAATTCTTTTAATTCTGTAGGTACCATTCTGTATGGAGGTATGGATATCGGAGTTGTCCCTGGCACTAGCTCAATACCAAACTCTACTTCCCGAATAGGTAGCAAACCATGTAATTCTTCTGGAAACACATCCGGATACTCACATATAACAGGTATTGATTCAATGTTTCTTTCAGCCACGTTACTGTCGAGCACATAAGCAAAATAAGCTTCGCACCCTTTTCTCACATATTTCTGAGCTAGCACCGAAGATATCACTGCTAGTAAACCATACAAATCTCTAGATTCAATCCGGATAACTTCATCATTCTGGCTCCATAGATCAATAGTCTTTCTTTTGCAATTCACAACAGCATCATGTAAAGTTAGCCAATCCATACCCAGAATTATATCAAACTCATCAAATGACAGTAACATCAAATTAGCTGATAAGCACAGATCTTGAACCATCAAAGGACAATTCTTACTCACTTTATCAACCATAACACACCGACCCAAGGGGTTTGACACTCTGATCACAAACTCAGTAGACTCAACAGGTAGAGTCTTGATGAATACTAATGTCTCACACACATAAGAATGAGTAGAACCAGGATCAATCAATGCAATTAGATTAGTGTCATAAAGAGTGAATATACCAGTAATAACATCAGGGGATGAAGCCTCCTCTCGCCCGTGAATAGCATAAGCTCCGGCAGGTGTATGAGCCTTAGATCTGACTACCGTATCTTTAGTCCCTCTCTGACTGCCACTCATATTACCAGCATTTCTGGGTGGTTTACCTCGAGCTACAGTGTTACCCGATCTTGTATTCTGCACTAGATTTTCTTCAGCGAACATTGGACAATCTCGAATATAATGATCTGTAGATCCGTATTTAAAGCAGGCCCGATCATACAATCTACAACTGTCGGGATGTCATTTACCACAGTGTTTACACTCGGGTTGATTTGATCTGACATTACCCACACTCGATACCAAAGTAGCTCTCGAGCTCATTGGTGGTCTATTCTGACCCCGTCTGGGATAACCTGGAGTGGCTTTAGAATGGCTAAAATCATCTCAGAACTTCTTTGATGCCGTATGGAATGACTTACCGAGTGTTCTTTTGCGTGCATCTCTAGCTTCAAAGTCAGCTTTTCCTTTCTCTTTCCCAAGTTCTTCAGCTTTGCAGACTCGCTCAACCAGTACCACGAACTCTTTTATCTCAAGTATGCAAACTAACAGTTTAATGTCTTCATTCAGCCCATCTTCAAATCTTTTACACATTATGGCTTCAGTAGAAACACACTCTCTAGCATACCGACTGAGTCTCACGAATTTCTACTCGTACTCCGTCACGGTCATCCGACCCTGTTTCAGCTCTAAAAATTCCTTACGCTTCTGATCAATAAATCTTTGGCTGATATATTTCTTATGGAACTCAGTCTGGAAGAATTCCCAGGTCACATGCTCTCTCGGAACCACTGATACTAGGGTATTCCACCAGTGGTATGCTGTGTCTCGAAGTAAAGATATGGCACATTTCAAGCACTCATCTGGCGTGCAGGACAGCTCGTCAAACACACGGATGGTATTATCAAGCCAAAACTCAGCCCGCTCAGCATCATCCTCATTGGTAGCTTTAAATTCTTCAGCCCCATGTTTCCTGATTTTATCAAAAGGTGGCTTATACAATCTCAACGGATCACTTACTTGAGGTATTGCAGGCATCGAAGATTGATTAGTCGGGGGTAGAGGTTGTTGTGTAGCCGGGTTAGTCCAGATATATTGAGTAAACCAATCATTCATCATCTAATAGAAGGCTTGTTTAGCCTCACTTTCTTGATAACTCGAAGTCGGTCGAGAATCAGCCGGCGCTGTCCCTTGCGCTGGAGCAGGCGCTACACTCTCGACATCATCAGCTACAGCTCTATCGGGATCCATTTACTATATGCAAACACATTTCAATTGCTAGAAGTCATCACACTATCACAGCATATAATTATGGCATGTATAGCTAAAATCACACACGCTACATTAGTCCTAGAACCGACTAAACCATAACTCTGATACCAATAAAATGTAACACCCCTAACCCGTATCCGTCGCCGGAATTGGGTCATAAGGGCATTACGGAATAAAACAAAATTCTGAACAATTGAATAAACATTTAAATAATCACAAGAATATGTTTCAAAAAATTCATTAAGATTTAAAACGTAAGATAACGGAACTTTTAATTTGAACATTTCATATTATTGATAAAAATTAGGCATAACGTTTATAGGTAACTATATTAAATTATATTGCATCAACAATTCTATAAATACAGCATTAACATGTAAATTTTTATGAACGACATATATTTTACATATTAATACTCTTAATAGCAAGCACTTGATAATAAGTCAACTTACTTCATCCCTTGGTCTGACTAGCTATCATATATATGTTATATGCATTCATTATTTACACTTATTTAACAATTTCATATAACCATTAGAATTTAAGTATTAGACATACATAATTAGTAATACATCTTCGGTACCAAGCTCATGAAGACTTAATTAACATGTAAGGCCAAATGCATGTACGCATTTTCTAACTTGTTGTATAAATGAGCATTTCAATTGTGACTTGCATATACTTTTCTTTTTACCTAATATTTTATAATTTATATTAATCCAATGTTATTCATAATAGGCTACATGACCGAATGTACATATAATCAAGACAAGTCTATTATATATTATAATTACGTCCTGTATATAGATTCAATTCAAAACCTAGCATTCATGTATTTATGTAACATAATCATCTTATGCTCGTGCAAGGTACGCATTTACCCAAAAAGCCAAGGCTACACTTGATATTAAAATATACAAAATATATCAAATGGTTGACAGCTTAAATCATGAACCACATGCAATATTTATCATTATTAATTAAGCTAATAAAATTAGAATATAAACACCTAACCTTAAAACAATGTCACATCTTATATTTCCATCACATGATAATGAATATACCATACATACGTTTTATCTATACTCATTCAAGGCCGAACCTTACTATCTAAAAATCATATATGCACCCAAACTTCCATCATAAATTATCAATAGATAGACTCATTAAACATTTGACTAAGAATTTTTAGCATAATCTGCAAGCCATTATCAAAACATATAGTGCTCATCACAAACATTATGCATTCAAGGCACACCACTTAGTAACCAAGATTGATATAAGTCTTACCTATCATAACCGATCATTAACATAATAATTTAGCCATTTTCGCATGGCTTTTAGACAAAACCAAAATTCATCAAGTCAAGCACACTTTATCTATACATGCCATAATTTGCATTTAATTTATAAAGGTACCCAAAATAGTAGATAGTGTGATGAGCCTTGCTGACAATCCCTGAGCTGATAACTTGATTTCCAAAATCTAAAAAAAATAGAAACAAATATACACACGTTAAGCTATTATAGCTTAGCAAGTCATAAGCAAATAATTGACCTATCAAAGTGTTCCACTCAATTGGGCTAATACATTCTAATTAAAAACTATATACCATTTAATCTCGACCTACAACCTGTATATAAATCCTCATGTATACATTTGCACCTGGACATTAACTAGGTCGAATGGTCAAAAGGCCAAATTGTCTTATTATCTTACAACTTTCAAAAAAAAACTAATTATATTATAATCAAACCTGCATATATTGTTACACAAGCTAGTAAATTACAATATAATATCACATAAATATTTATACATATATGTATATCACCAACAGGGCCATTTATATATATAATCACACACTTGCATATAATTATGAATCATTTCTTGATGGCCAACTTTTAAAATTACAAAGCCGAATTCACAGACCAACAGCACTTAAATTTATTAATATCAACTTCACATGAACAAACAATTTATTAAGTATAAACTTATAGTATCATTAAAAACCAACAAACTCATTCATACCTGGATGTTTAACTCGTAATACACACTCGTATCTAATTTACCTTTGACCGATGAACCATTCGGAATTGGAAAGGACACTCGGATAATCACACAAGTCGTACAATGCCAACGTCCCAAACGTGGTCTTACATGTAGTCACATATCGATGCCACTGTCCCAGACAGGGTCTTACTCGTAAACACATATCGGATACATATAATGATGCCATGGTCTTACTCACACACATATATCGGAATCCTATATCATGACATATGTATCCTAACTATTCCTAAGGTTCATACGGGACTTTCAGACGTCGTAACTCGGTCGAATCGAACTCGGAAGTGTAGTAGTCAAATTTAATCATTTTTGACCATAGCATATTAAAAATTCTACATTTCATAACAGCATATAAAATTGACATTTAATTACTAAATACATACGTCTATTTGCTTATAAACTTACCTCAGACGGTACAAAACGAAATCGGGCGGCTAGTTGACAACTTTCGTTTTTCCCCGATCCAAATCTAATTTCTTTTGTTCTTGATCTAAAAATATTCAAATTAAGCTCATTCAAACATATTTTCATTCAATTTAGCCCAAAACACATAAATAGGAAAATTACCATTTTACCCCTAACATTTATAATTTTTTTTACAATTTAGTCTCTATTGCACAAAACACAAAATACACAAAATTTCGAATTACTCATGTTTAGCCAAAACTTACCCATTACTATACAAGTCCATATATTTCATTAATTTCACATTTTAGTCCCTCAAATTATTATTTTTGCAATTAAATCCTAATTACTCAAAATTATCAAAAATTCCAAAACAAAATATGTTAAGCTAAAACATATCTTTCATTTTTCATCATCAAACCACAAAAATCACAAGCTATCAACAATGGCGCAACTCAAAATATTCATCAAAATAAAAAATTCAAGCATGGGCTTTGTAGTACTCGAAGCAACGATCTCAAAAACGTAAAAATTATCAAAAACCGAACAAAAACGAACCTTCATTTTAGCTTGGAAGATGGCTAAACCTAACTTCTCCTATTTCTCTTGTTTATATTCGGCTATGGTTGAAATAATAATATGAGCACTTTGTTTTATTTATCATAAATTATAACATATATTTATTTATTATTTTACTTTTTAACTTTAGTTAATAAATTATAAAATCACATATATCATGCCCACTACCGTCCACTTCATATATAATGGGCTAATTTCATCACAACTACTCCCATTTAGAAAGCCCTTTACAAAATAAACTACCCACTTTTTAATTTACGCGATTAAGTCCTTTTATTTAATCGGACACCTAAACGAGAAAATTAAATCACGAAATTTTCACAGACATAAATTCACATAGAATAAACACAGAAAATAATTTTAAAATATTTTTCTGACTCGAATTTGTGGTCTCGAAACCACTGTTCCGAATAGGGTCTAAATCAGGCTATTACAGATTGCTCCATCTTGTGCCTCGGTTTAGGGTGTACTTTGTGTAAGTCAATTTCTGCTACCCTCCACTTTTAGTACTTAAATTCGATAAGTTGCATATTGGGTTCAAGTTATTTACGTTTAGGGTTCTAGTTAATATATTAGGTTTCAATGCAGATCTTTGCCAAGGATCTTGAAGTTAATCTTGGTCAGTGGGATAAGTGGGCTGAAACGCTTTTGTCAATCAAGGTAGGTAATAATCATCGTGTTGGGATTAAGTTTCAATGTAGGCTGTGGAGCTTGTGGACTTTTAGCACAATTCGCAATCAGGTGTGTAATCACACTACGTTAACTGTTAATCGACAAAAGCTGGAAAACATGTCTATTGATGCTACACGAGCGTGCGCTCGCTCGTCTGGTGGTTCGAACGCATAAAATATGGGCTTTTGACAGAAGAGGCCACCATGAGCGAGTTCATGGGCTTAGGTCGTTTTAGGCCACGTTGGGCCGAAATGGGTCATGTGGGCCCCACACGGGTAAACCAGATGGACATATGAAGATTATTGGGCCAGGCTGTATAGTTCACACGACTAAGGCCATTTCTGGGCTATGTGGGCAATACGAGCGTGTGGGACCACATGAGCCCGTAATATAGCCTGCGGGCCCATTATCACCGATTAACTGTTAAGGTTGCACGGGTCGTCCAAGATGACTGTGGACCTATTGGTGGGCCGGTAAGTGTACCCAGGCCCTTTTTTTTGTAAATGACTGATATGACCCTATATGATGAATAACTGTTTAAGCATGCCATTTTTATTGTATATACATTTATATTATGTTGCATTGCATGGGGTGGGATATATGATATTGGAGGAAGTGTACTGAAAGGCTATAAGCCTATTACTAGCAGCTCTGCTGCAAATACTATTTTAGTGTTGCAACTGGTGCTACTTGGTGTGTAGGGATAGGTGGGTCAATTTTATCCCCACATGGTGTGTAGGGTTGGTACGGAGATGTTGTGCAGAGGATGGATGGGTAGGATTTTCTAATTACATACTGTACTAATTCTGTAATGGGATTAGGCTCCACTGATACTGTTATTAAAATGGGCTCAAGCCCACACTGTTTCTGATTCTGAAATGGGCTAAGGTCCTAACTGAAACTGAAAGGGCTTAGGCCCAAATTGTGTTTACTCTGACTATTTGTTTAATAAGGGATTACGCACTGAGTTTTCATAAACTCACCTTTCCACTTATCTGCGCAGGTAATCCTTAGGCGGATCAGTGCTGCGAGGGACTCAAACGTGGCCACATAACTGCGCACGCTTCCATTCTTGATTCTTAAATTATAAGTAGTTTAATTTGGGTATTTTTATGTAATAAGGCCTTTCTGGATTTTATTTTTTTAATTTGGGGAATTATATTTGATTTGATTTAATACTACTAGTAGTAGGAAAAACACGCGGGTTTTCAAAAAGACAATTGTTTTCAAAAATACCACGAATATGTAAACGATTTTAAGAGCTACTACAAGAAAACAACATTTTACAAGTAAACGCTAGTACGCAGCTGATTTAAAAAGCTTCCACTACAAACGGGATTTTGAAATTAATAACGTTTTGAAGTAAAAACTATGATAGCGACGCGAGTTTTAAAATCATATTTTAGATCACACAAATAGGCTTAATAAAGATTGGGTTTTTCAAACGATATTACGCTTTACGAAAAACACTTCAATGTGACATCATAAGATCAGGCATAACGTCTAGGCCAGGTTTGTGGTGTTACATACCTTCTAGATTACTTCAGCCGATCATGATACCTGAGTGGAAACATGATAGAGTTACTCTAGATTTTGTATCTGGTTTATCATTGACACCGAGCAAGAAAGATGCAATATGGGTTATTGTTGATAGATTGACTAAATCAGCTTATTTTGTTCCGATACGTACAGAGTACTCACTTGATAAGCTAGTTGGATTGTATGTTTCTCAAATTGTGAGATTACACGGGGTACCTATATCTATTGTTTCGGATAGAGATCCGAGGTTTACATCGTAGTTTTGGAAGAAATTGCAAGATGCACTAGATACGAAATTACATTTCAGCACTGCTTTCCATCCGGAAATAGATGGTCAGTCTGAGCTAACCATTCAAATACTTGAGGATATGTTGAGATGTTGCATTCTTGAGTTCAAAGGTAAGTGGGAACGATGCCTATCTCTGATTGAATTTGCGTATAATAACATCCTTCAATAGAGGATCAAAATGGCACCTTATGAAGCTTTGAACAATTGCAAATGTCGTACACCGTTGTACTAGACTGAGCTTAGCAAAAATAAGATACACGGAGTCGATTTGATCAGAGAAATTGAACGGAAAGTGAAAGTGATCCGTGAAAGTTTGAAAGCAGCATCAGATCGTCAGAAATCATATGCAGAGTTGAAACATAAAGATATAGAGTTTCAGATCGGAGATAAAATCTTCTTGAAAGCCTCATCGTGGAAGAAAATACTCAGATTTGGTTGTAAAGGAAAATTGAGTCCGAGGTTTATTGGACCGTATGAGATTATAGAACACATTGGCCTGGTTGCTTACAGACTGTTGTTACCACCTGAGTTAAAAAAGATCCACAATGTATTCCATGTTTTGATGCTTCATAGATATCGATTTGATCCTTTACATACGATTAGTCCGTCTGAAATTGAGATTGAGCCCGATATGACGTGCGAAGAAGAACCTATTCATATTTTGGCTTACGAGATTAAAGAGTTGTGAAATAAGAAGATTCCGTTAGTTAAAGAATTGTGGCATAAACACAAACTTGAGGAAGCAACATGGGAGCCTGAGGATGCAATGAGAGAACATTATTCGAACCTATTCACTAGTAAGATTTTTGGGAACGAAAATCCCCAAGGGGGAGAGTTGTAACAGCCCAATTTAGACCTTGATCGGAATGGTGGTTTAGGGACCACGAATCCGAGTAAAAAAATATTTAAATTTTGTTTTTTGTTTTTCTTTTGTGTGAATTTATATCTATGAAATTTTAGTGATTTAATTTTGTTGTTTAGTTGCCCGATTAAATAAAATGACTTAATCGTGTAAAATAAAAATTTGAGGTTAGTAGTTAAAGGGCCAAATAGTAGTTGTTCTTTT
Organism: Gossypium hirsutum; assembly: GCF_007990345.1. Lineage (NCBI taxonomy): Eukaryota > Viridiplantae > Streptophyta > Magnoliopsida > Malvales > Malvaceae > Gossypium > Gossypium hirsutum. The sequence continues at coordinate 71,066,457 of NC_053436.1, read as the reverse complement.
AATGTGGGGTGTTTATAATGCAATTATACCCTTGAATGTTTGCATGGACACATTCGGCCATAGGAAGGTGAAGTACGAATAAAATTAAACAAGGGTAAAAAGGTAAATTATGTAATAAAATGTTTATAATAAAACATAAGATTAAAATAAGCTATCATTTTATTATGTTCACCACCGAAAATAGAAACAAAAGAAAAGAAATAAGAGAAGCTAGGTTCGACTATCTTTCTCAACTTGATTCAAGATCAAGAACCAAAGTAATCGGATTTGAATCGGGGGAAAGTGAAAGTTTTCGACTAGCTGCTCTGTTCCGTTTTGTATCATCCAAGGTAAGTTTATAAGCAAATAGATGTACATAGTTTTAATTAAATGCAAGGTATATATGCTGAAATGAAATATATAATTTTATTTATGATAAAGTTGAATGTGGATAAGCTTGACTACTATGTTTAAGAATTGGTTTCAACTGAGTTACGACATCTGAAAGCCCCGTATGAACCTTAGGAATAGTTAGGATACATATGTCATGACATAGGATTCTAATATATGTGTGCGAGTAAGACCATGGCATCAATATGTGACTCCAATATATGTGTGCGAGTAAGATTCTGTCTGGGATAGTGGCATTGATATGTGATTACATGTGAGACCACGTCTGGGACGTTGGCATTGTATGATATATGTGGTTATCCGATTGTCTTATCCAATTCCAAATGGTTCATCGAGAAAAGCTAAATCGTGAACGGAAGTGTAAAACGAGCTAAATGGTCAGGTATGAGATAGCTTGTTGTTTACTTTAGATAAGGTTAATAAGTAACTTGATATTTATTACTAATTATGTGTGATACAAATGAAGACCATATGTGAATTTGGTAAGTGCATTCGGTTTGTAAATAAAAAGTATGAATATTGTAGAATTGATTCTTGGATATGTGTATATAAGTGATCACGTAAAATCAGCCATATAAGTTGTATATGTACATGATGTTATAATATGGTTCTTGAGCTTATATGAATATGTATGTGTATGTTTGATTATATTCAGAAATTCTAGCTTAGAAAGTTGAATGATATTAGGACAAATTGATTAAGTGAGTAATCGGCCAAGGTAGAATTTATGTAAGAAAATGTATTATTTATCTCATTTGTAGATTTGAGGTTAAGCTTGATAATGATAATGAAATTTGGATTAGCTTAAAATAAATTGATTAAATCATTGTGATGTTTATTTGCTTATGACTTACTAAGCTATAATAGCTTACTGTGTGTATACTTGTTTCTGTTTTATAGACATTGGAGTTAAGCTACGAGCTCTGGGACTGTCAGCAAAGTTCATCACACTATCAGCTATTTTGGTACCTTTATAAGTTAAACTTGAATTATGGCATGTATAGGCTAGAATGTGTTTTGAAATGTTGAAATTCAGATATGTAAGATTAAAGCCATGAGAAAATGGCTTACTTCTAAGTTTGGTTTTGATTGTGCTTGATTGTGGTTTAAAATGTGTTAGTTATTATGCTATGAAATACGAATGAATGGCATCGGTGATGGATAGAATACGTTTTGGAAATGGATGAGTAGTGATTGAGTTTAAGCATTAAAGTTGGTTAATGAACTTGAAAGTGGCATAAATGAAACGACTATAAATATGTTTGTTTGGTTTGGATGTGTTTATATACTAAATATGGTATATAGGTGAACATGCTTATTATGCTTTGTTTTGACCTAGTATGGTGTTAGATTTAATGTTTAATAAGTTTAGAGTGATAATTTGCTGATGGAAATTTTGGTGGTGTATGTGGTTTAAAATGATATGTTCGGTCATGGTACAAATATATGTACTTGTTCAAAAAGCATATTAATTGATTCGAATATGGTATTTATATATATGTAATCGAATGAATGATTAGTCAATTTGGGGTGGTTTGTAAGGATGTGAAAATACATGTATTATATTTTAAATAATTGATAAAATAGGTATGGTTGATAAATAGGTTTAATGTAGTGTTTGGATTATATACTTGTAAGACAAAAATGTTTGGAATAAGGTGATTAGTAATTTGGATATGACCTACGTTCTTTGCTAAGTATGAAACATATGTATTTAGTAGTATATATGTTCGGTTACCATGACAAAGCTTTTCTTTAATTCATAAAAGATAGTTTCATAAATGAACCATTACATGGTGTTAATATGCATAAATATACGACATTAATTGGGATAGTCACTTTGAAAATATATATTAAGATATGTGTTTGAACAATGTTTTGACATGTGACTGTAAGTATAAAATTCAATTGATGTTAGATATTAAGTGATGCTTGAGTTTGGAGTTGAGTAATGTTATCATTAGTTAATATGAAAAGTTAATGTTTAATCATGTATTTTAATAATTGGTTAATTATTTACGTTTGTATCAAATCCTTTTTAAAATTTGTATATGCTATAATGTATTGAATGTTATGAAATGTTTCAATAATTAAGAGTAGTTAGTTTATGAAATAAATTCTGACTGATCTTCAAGACTTGTTTATGAATATATGAATAATTATTTGGAATTGTGCTTTTATTTTGTAATGCCTTAAGACCTTATTCCGGCAACGGATTTGGGTTAAAGGTGTTACAGGCGTGTCTAATGCTGTGCAAGGCACACGACCCGTTTACATAGGCGTGTGACCTTTAGAACTTAGAAAAATTATTAAGTTTCAAAAAAAATTTGTATGTATTCGGTTTAGTCCCGACCGCTTCCTAATGTTTATTTAAGGTCTCATTGACCTAGGAAAGGGACTTATTGATGATATTTGACTATGATGATATGATAATGTACAATTGTTGTTTGTGAATGTTTGTGTAATGTTCCAATATGTCCGGTAATGCCTCTTAAAACTAGCTCGGTGATGGACACTGGTTAGGGGTGTTACATTTATTTGGTATCAGACCTATGGTTTAGGCAGTTCTAAGACTAACATAGCTAATGTGAGTTTAGCTATACATCCACATTTAACCTGCGATAGTCTGATATCTCCCGAATCTGACAAAAATTATTTTTGATGAGATAGATAAGTTTTCCAACCGAGCTAATTCTAATAGTATGGAATGTGTACTCAAATGTTTGAATGGAAGTGTGTTGATTATGATTTGAAACTCATAAAGGTATGGATCAAAAAGTATGACATTTGGTTTTTGGTAAATGCTATAATTATATGAGCATATGAGATATGATATTTGAGTTATGATTTCTATCTGAAATGCTTTGATTTTGAATTAGTAATTTGAGTTGGCTTATGAGCAATGTGTTAAGAACAAAAATGATTAAAAATAAAAGTTTATTAAATGAATTGAGAATGTGAAAATTAGTAATGAACTGGTGATTTCTGACAGTATGTGTTATGTGCATTTTTGTGTAAGTTAAATTTGAGGCTTTACTACCCTTAACCCCTCTTATCAATGAAATGTTAAAATGAAATCTGTAAGATTTGGTTGAATAAGTTCACGAGTGTGGAGTTATAGAAGTTTGTGATCGGAAGATTAATAATGTGGTCAGAAAAGTGAATGAATCAGCAAATGAAGACAATATTAAAAGAGATATTGGATAGTTTTGTAGACTATTCAGAATATGCAAAGACACTATTACAGAAGAAGTTAACTTTGATTAAATGATCTATTTAGGTTTGTTTTCTAAAGAAAATATTAGCTAGAAGCTTTCAGAATTAACTTCTATTAGTGAAGGGATAATGTGAAAATTTCTGATGACAGAATTAAATAGTTGAATAATGATTAAATTCTATTGATGGCTGAGTGCAATGGTTATAGTTGGGCAGCTACTATGATTTCTTCTGGACATTCTATGTGTACATTTATCATCAGAAGTATATGCAATTGTTTAGTTTCAGAAGGAATTCTTATCGTATGAGAACATTAGTTAAACATACTAACAAACAAAAGTATCGTTGGTCTGTTTGAGTTATGTTCGACATTGCTATGTCTTTATCTGGTATTTATTTCATTGGGTGAATATGGAAGTCGACGGTAAAATCTATATGATGCTAATACTCTATTTCTACTGGTTATTGTTCTGTTGAAAATATGTGAAGATCACATTGCTTCTGTTACAGTGGATTCCAGTATTTATGAGTGATATTATTCTTTCTGGACATTTTCTGGGATATCATCGGAGTTGATATCATTTTTTATGGGTTTTAATTTTTTTAATATTCTGTGTAGTTTCAGATGTTGAAAATTTTTCTATTCTGGTTTTCTTATGATTCTATGCGATTATCTATAAGAGATATCTATTTGACAGAAATGGCTATATCTATTATAATCATAATTTCTCTTCTGAAATTTGGGAAAGACTGTAGTACCGTTATCAAAGTTATAAAAGTTGTGCTTCTGCATTGGTTGCTGTTCAAATCATATTTGATTTTCTTCTAGGTTCAAATGCTTTATTAACATCTGGGATATTATCTATTGTTACGGGTAAGACGTCAGTTTATTATGACATTATGATTTCTATTTGATCATTGTTGCATTATATCTGGGTTATCCTTTTTAATGAGAAGAAAAAATTTCTTCGCAAAGATAGATTCAGTAGTTTAATCTAATCTAAAATTATTTGATTGAAGAGTTAATTGGGTTATATGTGTTTAAATCTATCCACCGAATTGGAAATAAACTTTAAACACTCATGTGTGAAGTGAGGGATAGTCTGGAAGAAAAATTCGTATTCTTGAAAACTTATTACAAAATTATATCTATAGGAACAGTTCTATCTGAGAAATGTTGTGGTAAATTAAAGTTAGTTCGATTGTTGAAGTTTTCCTTTTGCACGGAGATATTGTCAATCGAAACATCAGTACTTGCGTCAATGAATGGTTTGAAGTGTGTTCTAATAATAGAGTGTACAGAGATATCTTCTGATTCCATACAATTAAAGCTGTATGAAAAGAGTTAAGTGACATATTTGATGATTACAAGAGTTTAAAATTTTTTACATTACAGAGTGAGATCCGAACTTGGCACAGCAAAGCTAGCTCGAATCGTCGAAAAACTTTTGAGTCTGTAAGTAAATATTATTATCCAAGAAAAATGATTACAGTTTCGAATGATCTAAATAAGAAACTTTTGCGTGTCTTATGAATGATGAATACTTGATTGATCTTCTTAGAGAATGATTATATGTTAGCTAGATTAGAAGTTAAATTGATGCTTACTAAGTGAATTCGTGAAACTTAGAAATGTGTTATCAAATTATAAGTTAAAAAAGGGCTCAGCATAAATTGATTTCTGATTCAGAACTTCAGATTTGAAATTGATGATTGCTTGTTGCTTTGAGATAGAGTGTGTATACCAAGAAGCTTTGAGATTGTATAACCATTGTCGCAAGAGGCTCATGGTGTTAGTTAGATTGTTCATACATGAGTAACAAGATGCATGATAATCTGAGAAAGTGATATTGATAAATGGGTATAAAACGTAATATTTTTTATTTCGTGTTTAAATGTCTGAGCTATCAAGAGGTTAAAGTTAATTATTAAGCGTCTTCAGGACTATTTCAGCATGTTTGATATCTGAATAATGATGAAATAGAATTTTGTTGAATTTTGTATTGGAATTATCTCTTATCATTGAAAAATATACATGTTATCAAAATTATTGTTAACTATCTAAAAAAGTCTTTCTGTATGCATGGATTTCTCTTTTGATAAATCAGCTGAGTTGTTCGTATAGAGACTGTCAGTTTGCACATTGTGTCAGTTATTATTGTTTTAGATTCAAATCTAAAATTTATATGGTAGTTCTAAGAGAATCTATGGTAAGCTGTGAGTACGAGGATACAATTACCAAACTCCGTTGTTTCAGGACAGAGCTTTGTGAGAAAAAGGATTCACGAGTTGTAATTCATCAATGAAATTGAGCAGAAAATGAAAGTAATTCAGTACAATGATAAATAGTTTCAGCTTGATATGATATACAGCGGAAGATAGATCAGAATCTTAGTCATATGATCTAATAGATATGAATTGGAAGCCATGTATGAATTTGAAATGTACTATGTGGTAGCAAATCCTTAATCTACATTCTGGTAAGATTTTTGGGGACGAAAATCCCTAAGGGGGAGAGTTGTAACAGCCCGATTTAGACCCTAGATGGAACAGTGGTTTAGGGACCACGAATCCAAGTCAGAAAAATATTTAATATTATGTTCCATGCTTAAAGTATGTGAATTGATATGTGTGAAATTTCCGTATGAAAATTTTATCGTTTGTATGCTCGATTTTATAAAAAGGACTTAATCGAGTAAAGCGTAAAAGTTTAATTCTATAAGTTAAATGCATTAAATGACTATAGATTTTAATTGTTTGAGTACTTGAATGGTAATTATACCATTTAAGTGTTAGTGGACATTTATGAGAGTTGGTATTGTTGAATTTTGTTTTAAATTAAAAGGTTAATGTTTTAAATTGTGAATAAAATGTATTAAAATAAAGAAAACATAATGGAAGCATGCAAAAACATTTGTTTCAACCAAATGGTGAAGAAGATGAAGCCATTTTAGTGTTTTAGGGTTCGGCCTTTTAAGTTCTTGATTAAGGTATGTTCTTTGCTCAGTTTTTGAATATTTTTACGTTTTTGATATCGTTGCTTCGTAAATTAGCTAACCCATGCTTTAATTTTTGGAATTTATAAAGAATTTTTTATTTGCCATTGTTGATAGCTTGAGGTTTTTGTGTTTGATGATGAAAAATAAATATGTGTTAATAGATTTTCATATTTAATTAAGTGATTTTTAGTAAAAATGCCTATTTGGGATAAAATAGTAAATTTTGTAAATTGAGGGGTCAAAATGTGAAATAAATGAAAGAAATAGTTTCCTAGGGACCTTAGTGAAATTCGTCTAAGCATGAGTGTGGTCAAATTTTGAATATTTTGTGTTTTGTGAAATAGGGACTAAATTGCGAAAAATATGAAATGTCAGGGGAAAAAGTGTAATTAGCCCATTTATGTGTATTGAATTTTGAATATATATGATTAAATAAGTTGAATTTGTATTGAATTAGATCAAGAAATGAGAAAATCGGATTTGGATCGGGGAAAGTAAAAAATTATCGAATTTGTATTGATAGATACATGTTTGGAGTTGAATTTAGCTGAAAATGTTGTGAATATAATATTTGATTTTGGACTTGTAGGGAGAACCTGAATGGGTCGCATAATGGCCTTGTAAATGGCCTATTTTTGCCTACACGAGCAGGGACACATGCGTGTTGTAATATCCTGATTTTGGGCCTAGTCGGAATAGTGGTTTTGTGACCACAAAATCCAAGATAGAAATAATTATTGTATGATTATTTTGAGGTCTATGATATGATTGCATGATTGTGTGAAAATTTTGTGAAGAAATTTTATGCATAAAGTGCTTAAATTGAAATTAGGGACTAAATCGAATAATTTGTAAAACTTACATTCTAGAAGTTTCTAGTATAAAATTATTTTGAAATATTAATTAGGAGGTCTTAAATAGAAATTTTACCAATTTCTAAGTCTATGGACAAAAATTGGACATGGATGAAATTTTTGGAAAGTTTAGTAGTAAGGGCATTTTGGTCATTTAGGGGTAAAATGAATTAAAATACAAAATTAAAAGCCAATTTTGCTCATCTTCAACACCATGGCCGAATACAGCAAGGAGAAACCATGGCTAGGGTTTTTCAAGCTTCCAAGCTCGATTGTAAGTCCGTTCTAGCCTCGTTTTTAATGATTTTTACATTTTTGGAGTCCCGGTAGCTCGATTAAGCTTATGCTAGCAATAATTCAACCTAGGGTTCATATTTGGAAAAATACGCATAGGTGAAATTTGTGTATTTTGGTGTTTTATGATATAATATGAGGTTTTAAATTATGTTAGACAACTTGTACTACTCGGTTTTACGTGAAAACGAGCAAAAGGGCTTAATCGGTAAAAATACCTAATAGTCATAAGTACATGTTAGAGTGAGAATTTGATGTTACCATAGAAGGGAAAAATGATCAGCATGTCATAAAATATAAGAAAATAGGCTGAAGTTTAATTTACGAGCTTTGGGGCAAAAGTGTAAATATGTGAAAGTTTAAGGGCAAAACTGTAATTTTGCCAAAATATGATTTTGGGTCAATTTAAATAATGTGAGTCCTAATTAGGCTATATTTTAAATGATAGAGCAAGGAAAACTAAAATTCGGGCTAAAATGGGGAAAATACCAAGTTGTGGACGAAATGGTAAAAGTAGCCATTTTCGCATACGAGGTAAGTTCATGTGTAAATGTAGTAACATAATTGTCATTTTAAGCAATTTAAAGTTGTTTATATGATATGATGTTGATTATTATCATGAAATATTATGCTTTGTGGTTATTGTTGAATAATATGTAATTATGTGAATTACTTGATGAGTATGAACTATCACCGAAGTATCAATTTCGATATTCCGTGGAAGATGGAAAAGATGTGTGATCGAGGAAAACGTCCGTTTGAACCTTAGGAATAGATTAGGATACAAGTGACATGTCACTAGGATGTTTGGGCATCCGAACTCGTTGAGAAGAGTCCGAGTTCATTTATGGATGCGAATGTCCGAACTCGTTGAGTTGAGTCCGAGTTCGAGAGATGTAACTAGGCATCCGAGCTCGTTGAGTTGAGTCCGAGTTCAATTATGGATGCGAACGCCTGAGCTCGTTGAGTTGAGTCCGAGTTCACTTATGGGCGGGTTACATGGTAGCTTGGCTACATATGTGGCACTTATGCGCAAACTTTCCATGTATCCGAATTATATTCCGATGTGTTCAATGGGTAAAATTCTACTCAAATGGAAGAATACTTGAGATGAAAAGGACGTATTGGTAAGTGTTGTGAAATGAATACTTTGAACAAGTATGTACTTAACCCTCGGGTTGAAAACTCGATATAACAACAATATGGTAAGATGATAAATGAAAATGTGATATGAATGTCTCGGTGATGATTATGCAAATGATGTTTTATGTTTGCCTGTATAGTTGTGTTACTTGCTATTTGCATGTGAGCTTACTAAGCATTTATGCTTACTCCCTCCTTTTCATTCCTTGTAGTGTTGACAAGCTAGCTCAGAAATTGGGAACGGTCGGAGGCACGCTCACACTATCCGTATACCATCTTGGCATAATGGCTTGTATATTTTGAGTATGGCATGTATAGCATTATAATCATTTTGTGTATATGGTCTTATGATATGGTTATTGAGTGGTATGGAAATGCTTGGTAATGATTAGCCATTGGAATGGCTAATCATGATCATATTTGGTGTTATGTATGCTAAATTGCTAGCTAATCCATGGAAACCATGACATAGGTAAAATTTACCATAAAATAGATTCAGATAGCAGCAGTGACGTAAGTTTGAAAAATAACTAAAAATAGTAGAGATACAATTAGATGATGAATAATATATGAAATTGAAGCATTATGAGTCTATTTTCATATGGATGGAACAAAACAGGTATATGAGTTATATTTTAGGAGATGTTTAAATTTTTGTGAAACAGGGCCAGAGCAATTTCTGGATCCCGTGTTCTGACTTTGGAAATTCACCATAAATTTTTCAAAGATAATTAGAAGTCATTATTTATATTTACGGATTCCTTATTGAGTCTAGTTTTATTAGAAGCAAACGGTATAGTCATTAAAACTCTTTATAGGGAGATATTTGATTTGTAATACACAAAGGTCACAGCAGTCAAACTCTGAAACAGGGGAGACTTTAACTAATAAACTGTACTAATTTGCTCGACTAAAAATTCTACAAAACAATTATTAAATATATATATGAGTCTAGTTTCAAGGAAAATTTACGGAATTAGATTTCGAGTTTCGTAACTCAAGATATGAATTTTTAAGCGACTATGACGCAGATTGTTAGCTTGACTGAAAATTTTAAAAATAAATTGTTTGAGCTGTTTAAGTAATGAATTAAGTCTATTAACACCTCGTGTTTGACTCCGGAAACGGTCTCGGGTACGGGGCGTTACACGTGTTGTAACGCCCCAAATTCTAGGCCTAGAAGTATTAGGCTTTGAGAATAGGAATAGTTAGGAGTCTGTATAGAAATGTTTAGTTGTGCAAGAAAGTGACACAAATATCTATCTGCTTCAGTGGTTAAGTGTTGTGGGAAGAGTCTGAGAAGTCTTGGGTTCAAGCCTGGGCAGGTGCAAGAAGTTTTATTTTTAAAGGAATAAGCACTGTCTCTAGACAGTAGGCTTTTAAATAATTGTGGGTAAATCATGTCATAAAAGGCCTATTGATCTAGGGGATAGGGGCATGTGGATTGTACCATGAGGTCTAAGGTTCGAGGTTTGGCATGCAAAAAGAGTATTTTATTTTGCTGTGAGTACATGGAGTGCCCTAGGTTGACCGAAACTCTAAGGAGTTTGAAGGGAGTTCAAATTAGTGGGTGGAGAGATTGGAGGAGAGGTTAAGGAGTGGATTAAGGGATTTCGGGGATGATTGGAGAGACTTTAGGAAAAAATCGCGGGGAGATGAGGAGAGGCAGGTGTTGTGTCGAATGGGAGTTCTAGGCACTCAAAGAATCAGGTTTGGGGAGGAATTTGGCTTTAGGGGGTGAGTGTCAGTTTTGGTTACTGTGCATTTTTGCTCTTTCCTAATTCTTAGTTTCTGAGGTTGTTTAGGGTTCTCTTCATTCTCTGTTTTGGGTAGCTGAACTTTCCTATTGAGCATTCAGGCATTTGTCATTTTTGGACTATTTCGATTTTGGCTTATCTTTGCAGTATCCTTTTTGACTGATTTCTTTTCTCTTTTACTCTTTTAGCAATTGTTTTCTCTAGTGCTCTTTTTTTAAGTTCTTTGCCGAATTCCCCACTTTCCTCTCTCAAATTCTACAGCTTTTAACTCCTGATTCTTGACTGATTCTCTTCTCTCTCTCCCTCAATCGTTTCTTGGCTGGCTGATTGTCTTCTTCTCTTCTTCCCTCTCTCAATTAGATTCTTCTTGATCAAATACTACTAATTCATTTTTCCCACTGTGACAATTCTTCAGTGCTCTATGTTAATTTTGGTGGTAACTACTCATTCGGTTACTTTCTCTCTTTTGTCTTTCGGTTGTACTAATAGTTTTCTTATAATATCTGATTCCGTTGCCGTTATTGCTAAGGGTGTGTTGTACTAAGACTTTGCCTCTGTCATCCTGTGTACTTTTGGCTCTTGTGTGGGTGTAGGCTAGTTATTCTTTTCTTCTAATCTGGACTCTGCATTTTCGGTAAGTGATTATTCGTCTAGTGCAAATGGTTCGTTTGTTTGATGGTTGATAAGGTTTAGTGGGAACGCAGGTAACCCCTAAGGCCTAGTGATTAGTCTCTTGCAGCGGATTAGGTGGGCAAGCCACAATCAACCGATATAAACAAGTGATAGGTAATCTTTTGGATAAATGTTTTGATTAGAGTTTGCTTCGACTCGATTGTTATCTTATTAACCGAAGCTTCTGTTTGAATTAGGTTGGAGCGCTCGTGGGCTAACTTTTACGCAAACAGGTGTGTAGACACTGCCCAAATCATAAATTGGTAAAGCTAAAAAATGTGACCATTGACACTACACAGGCGTGCGCTCCCTCATGTGGTAATCCGAACGCATAAATGTGGGCATTTGATCGTAGAGGCCCAAGAGCGATTTCGTGGGCTTAGGCAGTTTTGGGCCATGTTGGGCCAAAAGGGGCAGTGTGGGCCCCACTCGCGTGTGCACCCCACACGGGAAAACCACACGAATGTGTGGAGAATATTGGGCCAGGCTGTGTAATCAACATGGCCAAGGCCATTTCTGGGCTTTCTGGGCCACACGAGCGTGTGGGCCAACATGGGTCCGCATAATGGGCCTTGGGCCCATTTTCTCTATTTGACTGTTCAAGTTGCACGAGTCGCATGAGACGACTGTGGACCTACTGTTGGGTCGGTAAGTGTGCCTGGACCCCTAATTGATAAAATGACTATTTTGCGCTTATGTGGTAAAATGACTATTTTTCCATTATGTGGTAAATGACTATTTTGCCCCTATGAGGTAAAATGACTATTTTACCCTTATGTGGTAAAATGATTGTTTTGCCCTTATAAGGTAAAATGATTATTTTGCCCTTATGAGGTAAAATGACTGTTTTGCCCTGATGTGGTAAAATAACTGTTTTGCCTTTATGAGGTAAAATGACTATTTTGCCCTTATGTGTTAAGCTGACTATATTGCCCCTATGTGTTGTATATATATGTGTGTACATGTACGACCGTATTTTAGCATGTAATTCAAACTGTAATGGATACATGTATGATTCTATCATATGACATGACATGACTGTATGATGCATTGTTTGGGGATGGGTTTATTACGATTGGAGTAAGTGTATTATACTGGCAGCTTTGCTGCAAATCACTGATGGCTCTAAGCCTATTATACTGGTAGCTGTACTGCAAATATTATTTAGTGCCTCAACTGGTGCTAAATGGAGTGTAGGGATGGGTGGGTTGATTTTATCCCCATATGGAGTGTGGGGTTCGACGGAGATCAAGTGTAGAGGCTGGATGGGTAGGACTTGCATACTGTTTACTGTTACTGCAATGGGCCAAGGCCTGAACATATGACTGTTTTTGTATTAAGATGGGCAGCCCAAACTGATATTGTCACTGTTACTAAAAAGGGCTTAAGCCTAGACTGTATTTGCTCACTGTATGTTTGACTGTTTGTTTACTAGGGGATTACACATTGAGTTTTCGTAAACTCACCCTTCTGCTTATCTGCACAGGTAATCTTTAGGCAGATCAGTGCTGCGAGGGACTCGATGGTGGCCACACAACTGCTCATGTTTCCATATTTGGTTTTTAATTTATAAGTAATTTAAATTGGGTATTTTGTAATAAGGCCTCTTTAAATTTTTAATCTTTAATTTTGGGTTTTGTTATTTTGATCTGCTAGCATTAGGACGCGGTTTTTCAAAAAGATTAATGTTTTTCAAAACACCACATTTATGCAACATGTTTTAAAAGCTTCTGCTATTAAATGAACGACACATTTTAAAATGATCATTAAGATCACACATTCGAAAAATATGGAAATGATGTTTTTCAATGATATTGCATTTTACGAAAAACACTTCAACGTGACACTGCCAGATTCGGTCATAATGCCCAGGCCGAGTTTGGGGTGTTACTTTTAGTGGTATCAGAGCCAAGTTGTAAAACTCGGATGTGGATTTGGGTTTCTTCTAAAAACTTGGAATTTCAAGAAGAATTGTTCCAAATGAGTTGATAGTATTTTGAAATGTTTTACTGAATGTGTGGTACATCGAGTCTCCACGCTGATCCTGTAACTTCTCTCTAAAAATTGTATTTTGATTTTGATTGAAATTACCATAGGTAGGATAACTGAGACTACTGTAGGTAGTACACCGTACCACAAACTCTTTAGTAGTGTATACTGAAACTGTAGTAAAACCAATAGGCACTGATAGACGCTGCGTTGTACAAGAATAAAACTTTATACTTTTGATACTATTTCCATAAAATATCTATTAATAAACAATATTAATTCAGATAAAATGTGAGTAGACAATAAGCACTAAAGGTACTCATGAAAGAGGTATAGGAGGTCGTGGTAGAGGCCGTAAAGGAGCTCGAGCTGGGTCTTCTTCATCTGACAATATGCCTGATCTGGATGCGAGTGAGACGCCAGTGTCACTCACTACTGTGGCTAAGGACGTTGTATTGTCCCAGGCTATGCTATGGATTTTGGAGAGGGTTGCTGGACCAATACTTGATTTAGGGGCCGAGGGTCGGTACGAACGACTCCAGTCAAATAAAGCAGAGATTTCTAGGGTATTGCTGGTATTGCCCTGATGAAGGCTAACGATTGGATTGACGCACTGTCCCAGTCTATTATAGACTGTACTGAAAGCACTTAAGTTAATTGTGGTAGTGTTTCAGAATTGTAGTGCGCAACAGGATCGTAGTGGTGTAGTCTGTGTTATGCGATTGATCTGATAGTTGGAAATTTCGGGGATGAAATTTCTTTAAGGAGGGGTGAACTGTAACGCCCTGAATTTTGGGCCTAGAAGTATTAGGCTTTGAGAATGGGAACAATTAGTAGTCTTTACAAATATGCTTAGTCGTGCAAGAAAGTGACACAAATATCTGTCTGCTTCAGTGGTTAAGTGTTCTGGGAACAATTTGAGAAGTCTTAGGTTCAAGCCTGGGCAGGTGCAAAACGTTTTGTTTTCAAAGGAATAAGCACTATCTCTAGACAGTAGGCTTTTAAATAATTATGGGTAAATCATATCATAAAAGACTACTGATCTAGGGGATAGGGGCGTGTGGATTGTACCATGGGGTCTGAGGTTCGAGGTTTAGCGATGCAAAAGGAATATTTTATTTTTCTATGAGTACATGGGAGTGCCCTTGGTTGACTGAAACTCTAAGGAGTTTGAAGGGAGTTCAAATTAATAGGTAGAGAGATTGGAGGAGAGGTTAAGGAGTGGATCAATGGATTTAGGGGATGGTTGGAGAGACTTTAGGAGAAAATCATGGGGAGATGAGAAGAGGGAGGTGTTGTGTCGAATGGGGATTCTAGGCACTCAAAGAATCAGTTTTGGGGAGGAATTTGGCTTTAGAGGGTGAGTGTTAGTTTCGGTTACTGTACATTTTTGCTCTTTCCTCATTCTTAGCTTCTAAGGTTGTTTCGAGTCCTCTTCATTCTCTATTTTGGGTAGCTGAACTTTCCTATTGAGCATTCAAACATTTGTCATTCTAGGTCTATTTCAGTTTTGGCTTATCTTTGTAGTGTCCCTTTTGACTGATTTCTTTTCTCCCTTACTCTTTTAGCAACTGTTTTCTCTAGTGCTTTTTTTTTAAGTTCTTCGCTGAATTCCCCACTTTCCTCTCTCAAATTCTTCGGCTTTTAACTCCTGATTCTTGACTAATTCTATTCTCTCTCTCCCTTACTCATTTCTTAGCTGGCCAATTCTCTTCTTCCCTCTCTCAATGAGATTCTTCTTGATCAAATACTGGTATTTCGTATTTCCCACTGTGCCGATTCTTCATTGTTCTCTGTCGACTTTGGTAGTAACTACTCTATTCGGTTACTTTCTCTCTTTCCTCTTTTGGTTGTACTAATAGTTTTCTTATAATATCTGCTTCTGCTACCGTTGTTTCTAAAAGTGTGATATGCTAAGCCTTTGCCTCTATCATTCTGTGTACTTTCGGCTCTTGTGTGGGTGTATGTTAATGATAAACCATATTTTATACATATTTTTACCCCATGTTTAACACAATTGATGGATGATTTCATATTAGAATTGGTGAATTCAATAATGCTTTAATTTCATGCTTTATACTTAGGAGAGAATAGGAGAGCGAAAGGTGTAACAACCTAGTTTAGACCCTAGTCAGAACAGTGGTTTCCGAACCAAAAAAAAAAAAATAATTGAATGTTATATTCTATGTTTGTTATATGTGAAATATTATATGTGAAAATATCGTGTTTTGATTTCTGGTATTTGGATGTGGAATTAGTTAAAAATGACTTATTTAAGAAACCTTGGAAATGGGATAGGCAAATGTGTAGTGGCCAAATATTTTATGTTTAGGAGTTTGGGGGACTTGCATGTCAAATAGACCATTTTTGAATGTAAATGGCCGGCCAACACACGCATGTAATAATGTGTTCTCTTGTCTTCATTTTTAATTGGTGGGAATTATGTATAATAAAGATATAAATAAACATTTTATTATAAAATGATTTTTATATATTGAAATAATAAATTTATATTAGTAAGTGGTGATAAAAACAAAGTTCCATCATCTTTTTTTTTCATCTTGCCGAAACCATAAGGAAAAGAAAAGAAAAATTGAAGCTAGGACATTCGGCTATGTGAATTTATAGATTAAGCTATGATATCATGTGATTCTTTTGGAATTTTTGTGAAGTTGAGTTTGTTTTGATGCTCATAACATGACCCATGTGTTAATTTTTGAGTTTGTGTTGCAAGAAACATTTGGTTATGTTCTTATATGTCAAATTGATGATGTTTTGTAGTGTGTGATTTGAAATGGTTATAGATGAATATGAACTAAGTAAAAATTCTATAAATGGTTAAAATGGACAAAATCCTAATTTGGCTACTGTGGAGTAAGGTTTAGTTATGTTAAATTTTTCTTTTAACTTAATTGCTAGAGAGTGCTTTATGGATGCCGAATGTAGACTTGAAATGGGAGGTTAATAATTTGTTGTTATTGAGTTAGATATATATATGTACATTCGGTCATGGAAGACTTGAAATGAACTTAATTATTGTTTTAGCTAGATAATAAGATAGACTTGGATAAACTCAATTAAGTAAATTTTAAGCTCTTGGATGTAGTTGGGAAAAATTGAAATATTTTAGGGAGTATTCGGTTAAGTTATGGGAAGTGGAATGGGGAGATAAGTTGGTTTGTGCCATTGCCGGATGTACTAAATATTAAAACGTTATTTAGTTAAATGTAAATTGACATGAAAGGAATTGAGTTGCCATGTATGTGATAGTAGTAAGAGTGTAATATCTCGAATTAGGGCCTAATCGGAATAGTGGTTTCGTGACCATAAATCCGAGATAGAAATAATTATTTTATATTTATTTTGAGGTTTATGATATGATTGCATGATTGTGTGAAAATTTCGTGATGAAATTCTATGCCTAAAGTGCTTAAATTGAAAGTAGGGACTAAATCGAATAAGTTGCAAAACTTGCATTCTAGAAGTTTTGAGTATGAAATTGTTTTGGAATATTAATGAGGAGGTCTTAAATAGCAATTTGACCAATTTTAAGTTCATGGACAAAATTAGGACATGGAAGGAATTTTTGGAAAGTTTAGTAGTAAGGGTATTTTGGTCATTTAGTTATTAAAATGAATTAAAAACAAAATTAAAAGCCAATTTTTGTCCATCTTCTTTATTAGGCTGAAATTTCAAGGGTCCTCCATAGCTAGGGTTTGTTTCAAGCTTCCAAGCTCCATAGTAAGTGATTCCAAGCCCCGTTTTTAATGAGTTTTACGTTTTTGAGATCCCGGTAACTCGATAAAGCTTATGTTAGCAATAATTTAACCTAGGGTTTATATTTGGAAAAATACCCATAGGTGAAATTTGTGTATTTTGATGTTTTATGATAGAATATGAAGTTTTAAATTATGTTAGACAACTTGTACTACTCGATTTTAAGCAAAAACGAGTAAAAGGGCTTAATCGGTAAAAATACCTAATAGTCACAAGTACATGTTAGAGTGAGAATTTGATGTTGCCATGGAAGAGAAAAGTGATCAGCATGTTGTAAAACATAAGAATAAGGAATAAAGTTTAATCCCGAGCCTAGGGGCAAAAATGTAAATATGCAAAAGTTTAGGGGTAAAATTGTAATTTTGCCAAAATTTGAGTTAAGGATTAATTTGATAATGTGAGTATTAAATAAGCTAAATGTGTTATTTTAGATCAAGAAAGACGTGGAATCGACCTCAATCGAGGAAAAGAAAAGATTGTGGACTAAATTGCAAAATCTTTGTATTTTGGTACCAAGGTAAGTTCATATGTAAATAATGTAGCATAATGGTTATTTTTAAGTTATTGATGTTAATTATATGTTATGCTGAATTTTATTATGAAATGTATGCTTTGTGGTTAATTTCAAATAATATGTAAATTATGTGAACTACTTGTTAAATATAATTGTTACCGAGTATTGATTTCGGCATTCTACGGAAGACGGCAAGGATAAGTGTTCGAGGAAAAAGCCCGTTTGAACCTTAGGAATAGATTAGGATACAAGTGACATGTCACTAGGATGGTTGAGCATCCGAACTCGTTGAGTTGAGTCCGAGTTCACTTATGGATGCGAATGTCCGAACTCGTTGAGTTGAGTCCGAGTTCGTGAGATGTAACTAGGCATCTAAACTCGTTGAGTTGAGTCCGAGTTCACTTATGGATGTGAACGCCCGAGCTCGTTGAGTTGAGTCCGAGTTCACTTATGGGCGGGTTACATGGTAGCTTGATTACATATGAGGCACTTATGTGCAAATTATCCATGTATCCTAATTATATTCCGATGTGTTCAACGGGTAAAGTTTTACTCAAATGGAGGAATACTCGAGATGAAAAGAGACGTATTGGTAAGTGATGAGAAATAGATATTTTGGACAGGTATGTATTTAACCCTCGGGTTGAGTGTTGATTACAACCACGATAAGGTAATAAGATGATGAAAAATGATTAAAAAAATGTGATAAGTGTGTTGATGATATATGCTAATGTTGATTAGTTTGATTGTTTGTTATGTTATTTATTATTTACATATGAACTTACTAAGCATTTATGCTTACTCCCTTCTTCTTACACATTGTAGTTTTGGACAAGCCAGCTCAGGGGTCGGGATAGGTCGAAGGCTCAGTCACACTATCCGGAAGATTTTTGGTAAATGGCTTGTAAATTTAAGTATGGCATGTATAGCAATATACTTAATTTGTGTAAATGATCTTATGATATGGTGACAGAATGGTTGAGAAAATATTTGATAATGATAAATTATGAAAATTGTAAGTTTAGATTAGGTTTGATGTTAAGGAAAATTATTAAGATACTTAGTGCATAAAAACTCATAAGAGGGATGAAATTTGCCATAAACAGAATACTGCAGCAACACCGACGCGAGTTTGAAAATTTACTAAATATCATAGCAATTGAATTTAGTGATGAACTATATATCAAATTGAAGCTTATTATGTCTAGTTTCACATGAAACAAATGAAACAGGTAAAGGAATTATATGTTAGAAGATATTTGAATTTTAGTAAAACAGGGTCATAGCAGTTTCTGAATCCCCTGTTCCTACTTTATAAATTCACCATAAATTTTAAAGTTATAATTAGGTGGTGTATTTTATATCCTCAGAATCCTTATTAAGTCTAGTTTTAGGAGAAACAAACCTCATAGTCATATGAATTTTTTACAGAGAGGAATGTGGTTCGTAGTAAACAGAGGTCAAACCAGTCAAGTCCTGAAACAGGGGTAACTTTAACTAATAAACTGTACTAATTGGCCCTACCAAAAATTTTATAAAAAAATTAGTAGATATTTATATGAGTCTAGATTCAGGGAAAATTTACGGATCTTGATTTTGAGTTTCGTAACTCGAGATATGATTTTTCTTGTGACTATGACGCAAGTAGCTTAAAAGCTGTGAATGTAGAAACAAATAATCCAAAGTTCTAAAAATGTTAAATTAAGCTTAGTAACACCTCAAACTCGACTCCGGCGACGGTCTCGGGCGTGGGGGCGTTACAAAGAGAAAGTAAATTTTGCTTGACTAAAATTAGATGAATGTTCAATTGTTAATATGAAAATGTTGTAACAAGCTAGTCGAATGTAAGAACTAGGAGCAGTCAGCCATGTTACGCGTATAATTCATCAATGATGAAGGTGCCGTATGATATATGTGTTTAAAATAAATAGAAATTGAGTTATGATGAATTTATAAGATAATTGGAATTGTTTAATTGTTTAAATTAAGCTCAAAATCAAAGAGAATGAAGTTCGGATAAGAAGAAAGCGAAGGTCGTTGAGTAGCCAGTCGGAGCTGTTTGTTCGACAATAAGGTAAGTTCTAGGCAATTAACGCTTAGATTACTATGTATGTCTAGATTACACATAACTTCTGAATTGTGAATTTTTATATGTGAATAAATGTTGAATTGATAATGTATTATTGAGCTGATTGTAACACCCCGATCCCGAGACCGTCGCCGGAGTCGAACACGAGGTGTTAACAGACTTCAAACCACTTATTAAAAATTTCCCAGACAAGCTTCCAATCTGCGTACTAGTTGCTTTAAAAATCATATCTTGAGTTCTGAAACTCGAAATCCAGTTCCATAAATTTTCCCCGGAACTAGACTCATATATCTATATGGTAGAATTTTTGTAGAATTTTTGGTCGGCTCAATTGGTACAGTTTATTAGTTAAAGTTGTCCCTGTTCCTGGGTTCAACTACTCTGACCCTTTTGCATTACGACTTAGATATCTCCCTTTACAGAGCTCCAATACTTATGCCGTTGGTTTCTAATGAAACTAGACTCAAAAGGGAATCTATACATATAAAGCATGACTTCTAATTGTCTCTGATAAATTTAGGGTGAATTTCTAAAGTCGGGACAGGGGATCCAGAAATTGCTCTGGCCCTATTTCACAAGAGTTTAATTATCTCCTAACATAGAGCTCATATGGTTGTTTTGTTTCTTCTATATGAAAGTAGACTCATCGAGCTTCGATTACATAATTTATTCATTAATTAATTCCATTCCTACTGTTTTTAGTGATTTTTCAATCTCACGTCACTGCTGCTGCCAGCATCTGTTACTAAAGCAACTATGCCTATTTCGTGATTTCTCCTTGATCTAACTAGTAATTCATCATACATATCACAAATTATGATCATGACTAGCCATGCCAAAGGCTAATCATTGTCAAACATCTCCCTACTACACTATTGCCATATCATGAATTTTAACACCAAAAATAATCAACCATGACATATGGCATAAAAATCGAATTACCAAGACTTACGACCTAACATTATAGAACCAAATCCAACCGAACATTTATGCCATTTTCGCATGGCTAAAAGTTTACATACCAAATTTCAACAAAACATATTAGCCTATACATGCCGAAATGTTCTCCTAGACCGACTAAAAAGAAGATACCAAAAGTTGCTAGCCGGTGTGATGACTTCGATGACGGCCCGATCACGCAAAAAGAGACGAGTCCAAGAAACCTAGAATAGGTCACAAGGAAACACCGAGTGAGTATATAACTCAGTAAGTCATAAGAAATGCACTACCATCCATTAATAACATTATCACAAGAGGAAACAAAATGGAACGAGGCTAGTTACTCCATCCATACCGAACCATACCATAGTTCCTTAGACCTATCGGTTCAGTCTCATACCAAGTCATGCATTCACATTCCATATACTAATCAATAGGATATTTGAGGCATTTTCATACATCATTTTATTTTCGTTACAATCATACAACTAAACGACCTTTCACCTATTCCACGATAAATCTTATGTACGTGACTTCAATTATATTTGTCACATAGGTTCAAACTTACCAAGCTCAACTCCAAATATAAACATAGCGCCTATTAGCCATGAACTCAAGGTACTTACCCGATCCGCTGTCCGTGATCAACTCAAGAATGTCGCACACTTAGTGTCCATAGTGATTCAAAAATATATATTAAGTCTGCACACTCAGTGCTATATAATCAACTCGCACACTTAGTGCTATATAATCAAACTCGCACACTTAGTGCTGTACAATTTAAACCCGCACACTTAGTGCCAATCTCATGATCATAAATGTCTACACCCGCACACTTAGTGCCGAAACCAACAACTCAATACATCTCACCTCTTTTCTTTTTTTATTCAATACTTTCATCACCCCATGCATACATGTATATATATATTTATCATTCCATTCAGCATCATTACATAGACGTTATGACCATTTAAATTAATACAAAATATATGCTTAATGACTTACCTTGTGTTGGGTAAGACGGTTCCAACTCGGCTACTCGATGATCTTTTCTTTGCCTTTGCTTGATTCTCCTCCTTTAACTCCTTGAGCTTAATCAATAAATCAACTAGTTTAACCATCTTGCTAAACATTCATAATTCAATTACACATGCATATGTATGTTTGTATATTCGGCAACCATCCCCAGTAATTACCCATTTAGTCGATTATACACATAATTAAAGGTAACATCACGAATAGGCATACTTATGTATATATATATGTATATATACTTCGGAATGGGCATCACAATTAGATTTAACACCACCTTCATACTCAATTAGATGGCCGAATGTATGTATATATGTACAATGTCAACTATAACATCATTTAAACACCTAATTTCATCCCATGAACCCTTGATCGAATTTTCCTAATCTAGCATATTTTCACATCTATTTGTAACATCATGTAAATCCACATATAACTACATTTCTTAAGTTCCACATCTTAATGCCCATTATAGCCACTCCCATAGTCTAAATCTAGTAATCGGCAACACCCACCTTTCCACTATGTTAGCCTAATACTCATTTTCTTCTTAGTCCTAAATTCGGCACCTCCAACAAAATAGCTTAACAATTTCAACTTTCATGCTAACATAACAAGCAACTTAACACATCCATATAACTAGCATGCTAATAGCATCAAGGTATGAACTAAAATTTTTTAAGCTCCTTAGCCGAATCCTAACTCTCCAACAACCCCAAATCCAACCATGGGATAGATAGAATTTAGACTCATCACCCAAAGGTTGTGTAAACTTCCAAAAATATCATTGAACATACCTTGATCTAAAGGACCACCTTGGCCGAATCTTGCTTCCTCTTCTTCCTCTAGTTACAACAATTGCAAAAGAAAGAAAACATGAACACTCCTTCTTCCCTCCTTATTAAGCATTCAAACTCCCTCATTTTCATGCCACAACATCAAACACTCCTCCTAGATACAAGCAATGGCCGAACTTCTTCAAATTTTTCTCCCTTTCTTTTTCTTGGTTTTTCGGCTAGGAGATGGCAAGTATGAACACCCCTTTTTTTTGTTCACTTTCCTATTATTATTCCCATCATTTGTTAACCAAAAAAAACATATTAAATTAGAATGAGTGGAGCATCATCACTCCTTGGCCGGCCACCGTGTATTTTATGGGTAATTTGACATGCAAAGCCATGCTTCCTCTCCCTATTATTAATTACTCCTTATAATTCATCTATCATCTTTTCTAACTTCGTCAACTAGGTCCTTTTCGAATTAATTCACATTCTTAAAGCTAATATTAAGCATTTAATTTCTCATATATTCACTGTCACACAAAATTTACGTAACTAAAACACAAAAATAAATTTTTGGCTCGGTAATGTGGTCTCGAAACCACATTCCGACCAGGGTCTAATTTGGGTTGTCACAACTCTCCCCCACATAAGAAATTTTCGTCCCCGAAAATCTTACCGGTAAATAATTTTGGATATCGATCCTTCATAGAGTCCTCAAGTTCCCAAGTGGCTTCTTCAATTCCGTGCTTATACCACAGTACCTTCACTAATGAGATTTTCCTGTTTCGTAGTTCTTTTACTTCACGTGCTAAAATACGAACTGGTTCTTCTTCATAACTCAAATTAGATTGAATCTCGATCTCTGATGGAGGAATTACGTGCGATGGATCGGACCTATATCGTCGAAGCATCGAGACATGAAAAACGTTGTGAATCTTTTCGAGCTCAGGGGGCAAATTTAATAGGTATGCAACTGGTCCAACTCGTTCGGATACTTCGTATGGACCGATGAACCTCGGACTTAATTTGCCCTTATAACCAAATCTAAGCACCTTCTTCCAGGGTGAAACTTTGAGAAATACTTTGTCTCCAACCTGATATTCAATGTCTTTTCTTTTCAAATCCGCATACGACTTTTGACGATCCGAAGCGGCTTTCAAACTTTCGCGAATTACTCGGACTTTCTGCTCGGCATCCTTAATCAAATCAACCCCAAGGATCTTACTTTCACTAAGTTCAGTCCAAAATAATGGGGTACGGCATTTACGACCGTATAAAGCCTCGTAAGGTGCCATCTTAATGCTTGACTGAAAACTATTGTTGTAAGCGAATTCGATCAAAGGCAGATATCTTTCCCATGAACCACAAAACTCTAAAACACAACATCTCAACATATCCTCGAGTATTTGAATTATCCGCTCAGATTGGCCATCGGTCTGAGGATGGAATGCGGTGCTAAAGTGCATCTTGGTACCCAATGCTTCTTGTAATTTCTTCCAAAATCGCGAGGTAAATCTTAGGTCTCTATCCGACACGATGGCAATAGGTACCCCATGCAACCGAACTATTTGGGAGACATATATATCTGCCAATTTATCGAGCGAAAAATCTGTACGGACAGGGATAAAATGAGCAGACTTGGTCAATCTATCAACAATGACCCAGACCGAGTCTTTCTTACTCTGAGTCAAAGGCAACCCAGATACAAAGTCCATTGTCACTCGATCCCATTTCCATTCGGGTATCATGATTGGCTGAAGTAATCCAGATGGCACTTGATGTTCCGCTTTTACTTGTTGACATATCAAACACCTTGAATCAAATTCAGAAATGTCTCGTTTCATACCGGGCCACCAAAATTGGCGTTTCAGGTCATTGTACATTACTACCCGGGTGGACTGACATTCGACTACTATGAGCCTCGTTCAAAATCATCGAAATAAGTTCCGAATTTCTTGGAACACATAATCGACCTCTGAACGTCAAGCAATCATTGTCGTCAATCCGGAACTCCGATTCCTTATTCGAAGCACATTCAGCTCGTTTAGTGACCAATTCAGCATCGACTTTCTGGGATTCAAGTATTTGACGAATCAATAATGGTTTGGCCTCTAATTCAGCTACTAGCACCCCATCGAGTGAGACGGATAAGTGAGCATTCACCGCTCTCAAAGCAAACAGTGCTTTCCGACTTAAAGCATCGGCAGCCACGTTAGCCTTTCCTGGGTGATAATCAATAACAAGTTCGTAGTCCTTCAACAACTCAAGCCAACGTCTTTGTCGTAGATTTAGATCTCTTTGAGTCATCAGATATTTTAGACTCTTGTGGTCTGAATAAATATGACACCTTTCTCCAAACAAGTAATGTCGCCATATTTTCAAGGTGAACACTATGGCTGCTAATTCAAGATCGTGGGTCGGATAGTTTCTCTCATGCGGCTTTAATTGTCTCGACGCGTAAGCCACAACTCGACCTTCTTGCATCAACACACAACCTAGCCCAAGTAAGGATGCATCACTATAAATGACAAACTCTTTGCCGGACTCCGGTTGTACTGGCACTGGAGCTTCGGTTAAATAGGTCTTTAGTCGATCGAAACTCTTCTGAAAGTTCTCTGTCCACTCAAACTCAACATCTTTTTGGAGTAGTTTCGTCAACAGTGCAACTATCATCGAGAAACCTTTTACAAATCGTCGGTAATAACCGGCGAGCCCCAGGAAGCTCCAAACTTCGGTAATATTTCTTGGAGGCTTCCAGTTAAGTATGGCTAAAATTTTGCTCGGGTCAACTCGAATACCCGATGCGGATACCACATGACCCAAGAAGCTAACCTCTCTTAACCAGAACTCACACTTACTTAACTTAGCATATAACTGCTTATCCCGCAAAATTTGCAACACTAATCTCAGGTGCTCAGCATGTTCGATCTCATCTCCTGAATAGACCAAGATGTCATCAATGAACACAACTACGAACCGGTCCAAATACTGTCTGAAGATCCGATTCATCAAATCCATAAATACCGCAGGGGCATTAGTGAGCCCGAACGGCATCACTAAGAACTCGTAGTGACCGTACCTCGTTCTGAAAGCAGTTTTGGGTACGTCCGAATCTCGAATCCGCAACAGATAATAACCCGATCTCAAATCTATCTTTGAAACACTGAGGCTCCCTTTATTTGATCAAACAAATCATCAATACGCGGTAATGGATATTTATTCTTTATCGTCACTTTATTCAGTTGACGATAATCAATGCACAATCTCATGATTCTGTCCTTCTTTTTCACGAACAATACTGGTGCACCCCAAGGTGAGAAACTTGGTCGAGCGAAACCTCTATCCGTCAACTCTTGCAACTGAGCTTTCAATTCTTTTAACTTGGTTGGTGCCATACGATACGGAGCTATCGAAATTGGCGTAGTTCCAGGTACAAGCTCAATACCAAACTCTACCTCCCAAACAGGTGGTAAACCCGGTAATTCTTTAGGAAAAACATCCGGGTATTCACAAACCACCGGCACAGATTCGGGTTTCTTTTCTAATTCTTTGTCATCAAGTACATACGCGAGGTATGCTTCGCACCCTTTTCTTACATATTTCTGGGACAACATTGCTGATATTACAGCTGGCAACCCCCTTAAGTCCGTAGACTCAACTCGGATTATCTCGTTACTTGCGCACCTCAAATCAATAGTCTTGCTTTTGCAATTCACAACCGCATCATGCGCGGTCAACCAATCCAAACTAAGAATAACATCAAATTCATCAAATGGCAAAAGCATCAAGTCCGCCGGAAAACAGGAATCTCGAATTACTAGGGGGCATTTCTTACACACTTTGTTGACGAGCACATAACGACCCAAGGGATTTGACACCCGAATTACGAACTCAGTAGACTCAACAGGTAGAGTCTTACTGGATGCTAAGGTTTCACATACATATGAATGAGTAGCGCCAGGGTCAATCAATGCAATCACATTAGTATCAAAGAGAGTGAAGGTACCAGTGATGACGTCAGGGGAGGATGCCTCCTCTCATGCGCGAATGGCATATGCTCTAGCAGGAGTACGGTTCTCGGCTTGAACAGCCGTATCAGAGGTCCCTCTCTGACTACCACCCCTGCCTCCTAAAATTCTCGGTGGTCTACCTCTAGTTGTCACTCCACTAGGTCTTGCACCTTGAATCTTATTCTTCTCATCAAGCTCCGTGCAACCTCTAATGAAGTGGTCCTTCGAACCGCATCCGTAACAGGCCCTGTTAGTAGACTTACCCCAACATTCACCTAGGTGTCGTCTTCCGCATTGGGGACATTCAGGTTTCTTTTGACGATTATTGCCCACACTAGCTACCGAAGCAGCTCGGGAGTCCGTCGATGGTCGTGCTCTGATGGAAATTCCCGCAGTCGTCCTCGACTTATTAGTGTCCTCCCTGAACTTCTTTACAGCTGAGAACGGAGCTTTACCCGTCGATCTTTTACGATAGTCTCTAGCTTCAAATTCAGCCTTCTTCTTCTCCTTTCCAAGTTCTTCCGCCTAGCAGGCTCGTTCGACTAGTGTTACAAATTCTTTTATCTCCAAAATACCCACTAGCAGCTTTAAATCTTCATTCAATCCTTCTTCGAATCTTTTGCACATAGCAACCTCATCAGCTACACACTCCCGGGCATACCTACTGAGTCTTACAAATTCATGTTCGTATTCAGATACTGTCATACGGCCTTGCTTGAGTTCCAAGAATTCCTTACGCTTTTGATCAATGAACCATTGACTAATATATTTCTTTCGAAATTCCGTTTGAAAGAAGTCCCAAGTAACTCGTTCGTTTGGGACTATGGAAATCAGGGTCCTCCACCAATAGTAGGCTGAGTCCCGCAACAAGGATATAGCACACTTTAGACATTCATCGGGCGTGCATGACAGTTCATCAAACACCCGAATGGTGTTATCAAGCCAGAACTCGGCCCTTTCAGCATCATCAGTAACTATGGCCCTGAACTCCTCAGCCCCGCGCTTCCTAATCAAGTCTACAGGTGGCTTACTCAGCCTCACAGGATCAGTAACTGATGGCATTACGGGCTCTTGGGGTGGATTATTCAAATTCGGGAATTGTTGGACAGCCGGATTGGTTCAGACATATTGCGCGACCCACTCATTCATCATGGTAAAGAAGGCTTGTTTAGCCCCCTCACCTTGATTATTCGCAGATGACTGAGGTTCAACAGGCAGCGTCCCTTGTGCAGGAGCAGCCGCTACACTTTCAACGTCATCCGCCAAGGTTCTCTCTACACTAGGATCCATTTACTAATCAAAACATAAATTTTAACCGTCAGAAGTCATCACACATTTAAACATTAACATTAAGGCATGTATAGCTAGACTCATACGTGCTATGGTAGTCCTAGAACCGACTAAACCATAGCTCTGATACCAAATAAATTGTAACACCCCGAACCCGAGACCGTCGCCGGAGTCGAACACGAGGTGTTAACAGACTTCAAACCACTTATTAAAAATTTCCCAGACAAGCTGCCAATCTGCGTACTAGTCTCTTTAAAAATCATATCTTGAGTTCTGAAACTCGAAATCCAGTTACACAAATTTTCCCCGGTACTAGACTCATATATATATATGGTAGAATTTTTTTAGAATTTTTGTAGAATTTTTGGTCGGCCCAATTGGTACAGTTTATTAGTTAAAGTCGTCCCTGTTCCTGGGTTCAACTACTCTGACCCTTGTGCATTACGACTTAGATATCTCCCTTTACAGAGCTCCAATACTTATGCCGTTGGTTTCTAATGAAACTAGACTCAAAAGGGAATCTATACATATAAAGCATGACTTCTAATTGTCTCTGATTAATTTAGGGTGAATTTCTAATGTCGGGATAGGGAATCCAGAAATCGCTCTGGCCCTGTTTCACAAGAGTTTAATTATCTCCTAACATACAGCTCATATGGTCGTTTCGTTTCTTCTATATGAAAGTAGACTCATCGAGCTTCGATTACATAATTTATTCATTAATTAATTCCATTCCTACTGTTTTTAGTAATTTTTCAATCTCACGTCACTGCTGCTGCCAGCATCTGTTACTAAAGCAACTATGCCTATTTCGTGATTTCTCCTTGATCTAACTAGTAATTCATCGTACATATCACAAATTATGATCCTGACTAGCCATGCCAAAGGCTAATCATTGTCAAACATCTCCCTACTACACTATTGCCATATCATGAATTTTAACACCAAAAATAATCAACCAAGACATATGGCATAAAAATCGAATTACCAAGACTTACGACCTAACATTATAGAACCAAATCCAACCGAACATTTATGCCATTTTCGCATGGCTAAAAGTTTACATACCAAATTTCAACAAAACATATTAGCCTATACATGCCGAAATGTTCTCCTAGACCGACTAAAAAGAAGATACCAAAAGTTGCTAGCCGGTGTGATGACTTCGATGACGGCCCGATCACGCAAAAAGAGACGAGTCCAAGAAACCTAGAATAGGTGACAAGGAAACACCGAGTGAGTATATAACTCAGTAAGTCATAAGCAATGCACTACCATCCATTAATAACATTATCACAAGAGGAAACAAAATGGAACGAGGCTAGTTACTCCATCCATACCGAACCATACCATAGTTCCTTAGACCTATCGGTTCAATCTCATACCAAGTCATGCATTCACATTCCATATACTAATCAATAGGATATTTGAGGCATTTTCATACATCATTTTATTTTCGTTACAATCATACAACTAAACGACCTTTCACCTATTCCACGATAAATCTTATGTACGTGACTTCAATTATAATTGTCACATAGGTTCAAACTTACCAAGCTCAACTCCAAATATAAACATAGCGCCTATTAGCCATGAACTCAAGGTACTTACCCGATCCGCTGTCCATGATCAACTCAATAATGTCGCACACTTAGTGTCCATAGTGATTCAAAAATATATATTAAGTCCGCACACTCAGTGCTATATAATCAACTCGCACACTTAGTGCTATATAATCAAACTCGCACACTTAGTGCTGTACAATTTAAACTCGCACACTTAGTGCCAATCTCATGATCATAAATGTCTACACCCGCACACTTAGTGCCGAAACCAACAACTCAATACATCTCACCTCTTTTCTTTTTTATTCAATACTTTCATCACCCCATGCATACATGTATATATATATATTTATCATTCCATTCAGCATCATTACATAGACGTTATGACCATTTAAATTAATACAAAATATATGCTTAATGACTTACCTTGTGTTGGGTAAGACGGTTCCAACTCGGCTACTCGATGATCTTTTCTTTGCCTTTGCTTGATTTCCTCCTTTAACTCCTTGAGCTTAATCAATAAATCAACTAGTTTAACCATCTTGCTAAACATTCATAATTCAATTACACATGCATATGTATGTTTGTATATTCGGCAACCATCCTCACTAATTACCCATTTAGTCGATTATACACATAATTAAAGGTAACATCACGAATGGGCATACTTATGGATATATATATGTATATATACTTCGGAATGGGCATCACAATTAGATTTAACACCACCTTCATACTCAATTAGATGGCCGAGTGTATGTATATATGTACAATGTCAACTATAACATCATTTAAACACCTAATTTCATCTCATGAACACTTGATCGAATTTTCCTAATCTAGCATATTTTCACATCTATTTGTAACATCATGTAAATCCTCATATAACTAAATTTCTTAAGTTCCACATCTTAATGCCCATTATAGCCACTCCCATAGTCTAAATCTAACAATCGGCAACACCCACCTTTCCACTATGTTAGCCGAATACTCATTTTCTTCTTAGTCCTAAATTCGGCACCTCCAACAAAATAGCTTAACAATTTCAACTTTCATGCTAACATAACAAGCAACTTAACACATCCATATAACTAGCATGCTAATAGCATCAAGGTATGAACTAAAATTTTTTAAGCTCCTTAGCCGAATCCTAACTCTCCAACAACCCCAAATCCAACCATGGGATAGATAGAATTTAGACTCATCACCCAAAGGTTGTGTAAACTTCCACAAATATCATTGAACATACCTTGATCTAAAGGACCACCTTGGCCGAATCTTGCTTCCTCTTCTTCCTCTAGTTACAACAATTGCAAAAGAAAGAAAACATGAACACTCCTTCTTCCCTCCTTATTAAGCATTCAAACTCCCTCATTTTCATGCCACCACATCAAACACTCCTCCTAGATACAAGCAATGGCCGAACTTCTTCAAAATTTTTCTCCCTTTCTTTTTCTTGGTTTTTCGGCTAGGAGATGGCAAGTATGAACACCCCTTTTTTTTTGTTCACTTTCCTATTATTATTCCCATCATTTGTTAACCAAAAAAACATATTAAATTAGAATGAGTGGAGCATCATCACTCCTTGGCCGGCCACCATGTATTTTATGGGTAATTTGACATGCAAAGCCATGCTTCCTCTCCCTATTATTAATTACTCCTTATAATTCATCTATCATCTTTTCTAACTTCGTCAACTAGGTCCTTTTCGAATTAATTCACATTCTTAAAGCTAATATTAAGCATTTAATTTCTTATATATTCACTGTCACACAAAAATTTATGTAATTAAAACACAAAAATAAATTTTTGGCTCGGTAATGTGGTCTCGAAACCACATTCCGACTAGGGTCTAATTTGGGTTGTCACAACTCTCCCCCACATAAGAAATTTTCGTCCCCGAAAATCTTACCGGTAAATAATTTTGGATACCGATCCTTCATAGAGTCCTCAAGTTCCCAAGTGGCTTCTTCAATTCCGTGTTAATGCCACAGTACCTTCACTAATGAGATTTTCCTGTTTCGTAGTTCTTTTACTTCACGTGCTAAAATACGAACTGGTTCTTCTTCGTAACTCAAATTAGATTGAATCTCGATCTCCGATGGAGGAATTACGTGCGATGGATCGGACCTATATCGTCGAAGCATCGAGACATGAAAAACGTTGTGAATCTTTTCAAGCTCAGGGGGAAAAATTAATCTGTATGCAACTGGTCCAACTCGTTCGGATACTTCGTATGGACCGATGAACCTCGGACTTAATTTGCCCTTATGACCAAATCTAAGCACCTTCTTCCAGGGTGAAACTTTGAGAAATACTTTGTCTCCAACCTGATATTCAATGTCTTTTCTTTTCAAATCCGCATACGACTTTTGACGATCCGAAGCGGCTTTCAAACTTTCGTGAATTACTCGGACTTTCTGCTCGGCATCCTTAATCAAATCAACCCCAAGGATCTTACTTTCACTAAGTTCAGTCCAAAATAATGGGGTACGACATTTACGACTGTATAAAGCCTCGTAAGGTGCCATCTTAATGCTTGACTGAAAACTATTGTTGTAAGCGAATTCGATCAAAGGCAGATATCTTTCCCATGAACCACAAAACTCTAAAACACAACATCTCAACATATCCTCGAGTATTTGAATTATCCGCTCAGATTGGCCATCGGTCTGAGGATGGAATGCGGTGCTAAAGTGCATCTTGGTACCCAATGCTTCTTGTAATTTCTTCCAAAATCGCGAGGTAAATCTTGGGTCTCTATCCGACACGATGGAAATAGGTACCCCATGCAACCGAACTATTTGGGAGACATATAATTCTGCCAATTTATCGAGCGAAAAATCCGTACGAACAGGGATAAAATGAGCAGACTTGGTCAATCTATCAACAATGACCCAGACCGAGTCTTTCTTACTCTGAGTCAAAGGCAACCCAGATACAAAGTCCATTGTCACTCGATCCCATTTCCATTCGGGTATCATGATTGGCTGAAGTAATCCAGATGGCACTTGATGTTCCGCTTTTACTTGATGACATATCAAACACCTTGAATCAAATTCAGAAATGTCTCGTTTCATACCGGGCCACCAAAATTGGCGTTTCAGGTCATTGTACATTTTAGTACTACCCGGGTGGACTGACATTCGACTACTATGAGCCTCGTTCAAAATCATCGAAATAAGTTCCGAATTTCTTGGAACACATAATCGACCTCTGAACGTCAAGCAATCATTGTCGTCAATCCGGAACTCCGATTCCTTATTCGAAGCACATTCAGCTCGTTTAGTGACCAATTCAGCATCGACTTTCTGGGATTCAAGTATTTGACGAATCAATAATGGTTTGGCCTCTAATTCAGCTACTAGCACCCCATCGGGTGAGATGGATAAGTGAGCATTCACAGCTCTCAAAGCAAACAGTGCTTTCCGACTTAAAGCATCGGCAACCACGTTAGCCTTTCGTGGGTGATAATCAATAACAAGTTCGTAGTCCTTCAACAACTCAAGCCAACGTCTTTGTCGTAGATTTAGATCTCTTTGAGTCATCAGATATTTTAGACTCTTGTGGTCCGAATAAATATGACACCTTTCTCCAAACAAGTAATGTCGCCATATTTTCAAGGTGAACACTATGGCTGCTAATTCAAGATCGTGGGTCGGATAGTTTCTGTCATACGGCTTTAATTGTCTCGACGCGTAAGCCACAACTCGACCTTCTTGCATCAACACACAACCTAGCCCAAGTAAGGATGCATCACTATAAATGACAAACTCTTTGCCGGACTCTGGTTGTACTAGCACTGGAGCTTCGGTTAAACAGGTTTTTAGTCGACCGAAACTCTTCTGACAGTTCTCTGTCCACTCAAACTCAACATCTTTTTGGAGTAGTTTCGTCAACGGTGCAGCTATCATCGAGAAACCTTTTACAAATCGTCGGTAATAACCGGCGAGCCCCAGAAAGCTCCGAACTTCGGTAATATTTCTTGGAGGCTTCTAGTTAAGTATGGCTAAAATTTTGCTTGGGTCAACTCGAATACCCGATGCGGATACCACATGACCCAAGAAGCTAACCTCTCTTAACCAGAACTCACACTTACTGAACTTAGCATATAACTGCTTATCCCGCAAAATTTGCAACACTAATCTCAGGTGCTCAGCATGTTCGGTCTCATCTCCTGAATAGACCAAGATGTCTTCAATGAACACAACTACGAACCGGTCCAAATACTGTCTGAAGATCCGATTCATCAAATCCATAAATACCGCAGGGGCATTAGTGAGCCCGAACGGCATCACTAAGAATTCGTAGTGACCGTACCTCGTTCTGAAAGCAGTTTTGGGTACGTCCGAATCTCGAATCCGCAACTGATAATAACCCGATCTCAAATCTATCTTTGAAAACACTGAGGCTCCCTTTAGTTGATCAAACAAATCATCAATACGCGATAATGGATATTTATTCTTTATTGTCACTTTATTCAGTTGACGATAATCAATGCACAACCTCATGGTTCTGTCCTTCTTTTTCACGAACAATACTGGTGCACCCCAAGGTGAGAAACTTGGTCGAGCGAAACCTCTATCCGTCAACTCTTGCAACTGAGCTTTCAATTCTTTTAACTTGGTTGGTGCCATACGATACGGAGCTATCGAAATTGGCGTAGTTCCAGGTACAAGCTCAATACCAAACTCTACCTCCCGAACAGGTGGTAAACCCGGTAATTCTTCAGGAAAAACATCCGGGTATTCACAAACCACCGGCACAGATTTAGGTTTCTTTTCTAATTCTTTGTCATCAAGTACATACGCGAGGTATGCTTCGCACCCTTTTCTTACATATTTCTGGGCCAACATTACTGATATTACAGCTGGCAACCCCCTTAAGTCCGTAGACTCAACTCGGATTATCTCGTTATTTGCGCACCTCAAATCAATAGTCTTGCTTTTGCAATTCACAACCGCATCATGCGCGGTCGACCAATCCAAACTAAGAATAACATCAAATTCATCAAACGGCAAAAGCATCAAGTCCGCCGGAAAACAGGAATCTCGAATTACTAGGGGGCATTTCTTACACACTTTGTTGACAAGCACATAACGACCCAAGGGATTTGACACCCGGATTACGAACTCAGTAGACTCAACAGGTAGAGTCTTACTGGATGCTAAGGTTTCACATACATATGAATGAGTAGAGCCAGGGTCAATCAATGCAATCACATTAGTATCAAAGAGAGTGAAGGTACCAGTGATGACGTCAGGGGAGGATGCCTCCTCTCGTGCGCGAATGGTATATGCTCTAGCAGGAGTACGGTTCTCAGCTCGAACAGCCGTATCAGAGGTCCCTCTCTGACTACCACCCCTACCTCCTAAAATTCTCAGTGGTCTACCTCTAGTTGTCACTCCACTAGGTCTTGCACCTTGAATCTTATTCTTCTCATCAAGCTCCGTGCAATCTCTAATGAAGTGGTCCTTCGAACCGCATCCGTAACAGGCCCTATTAGTAGACTTACCCCAACATTCACCTAGGTGTCTTCTTCCGCATTGGGACATTCAGGTTTCTCTTGACGATTATTGCCCACACTAGCTACCGAAGTAGCTCGGGAGTCCGTCGATGGTCGTGCTCTGATGGAAATTCCCGCAGTCGTCCTCGACTTATTAGTGTCCTCCCTGAACTTCTTTACAGCTGAGAACGGAGCTTTACCCGTCGATCTTTTACGATAGTCTCTAGCTTCAAATTCAGCCTTCTTCTTCTCCTTTCCAAGTTCTTCCGCCTTGCAGGCTCGTTCGACTAGTGTTACGAATTCTTTTATCTCCAAATACCCACTAGCAGCTTTAAATCTTCATTCAATCCTTCTTCGAATCTTTTGCACATAGCAACCTCATCAGCTACACACTCCCGGGCATACCTACTGAGTCTTACAAATTCATGTTCGTATTCAGATACTGTCATACGACCTTGCTTGAGTTCTAAGAATTCCTTACGCTTTTGATCAATGAACCGTTGACTAATATATTTCTTTCGAAATTCCGTTTGAAAGAAGTCCCAAGTAACTCGTTCGTTTGGGACTATGGAAATCAGGGTCCTCCACCAATAGTAGGCTGAGTCCCGCAACAAGGATATAGCACACTTTAGACATTCATCGGGCGTGCATGACAGTTCATCAAACACCCGAATGGGGTTATAAAGCCAGAACTCGGCCCTTTCAGCATCATCAGTAACTATGGCCCTGAACTCCTCAGCCCCGCGCTTCCTAATCAAGTCTACAGGTGGCTTACTCAGCCTCACAGGATCAGTAACTGATGGCATTATGGGCTCTTGGGGTGGATTATTCAAATTCGGGAATTGTTGGACAGCCGGATTGGTTCAGGCATATTGCGCGACCCATTCATTCATCATGGTAAAGAAGGCTTGTTTAGCCCCCTCACCTTGATTATTCGCAGATGACTGAGGTTCAACAGGCGGCGTCCCTTGTGCAGGAGCAGCCGCTACACTTTCAACGTCATCTGCCAAGGTTCTCTCTACACCGGGATCCATTTACTAATCAAAACATAAATTTTAACCGTCAGAAGTCATCACACATTTAACATTAACATTAAGGCATGTATAGCTAGACTCATACGTGCTATGGTAGTCCTAGAACCGACTAAACCATAGCTCTGATACCAAATAAATTGTAACACCCCAAACCCGAGACCGTCGTCGGAGTCGAACACGAGGTGTTAACAGACTTCAAACCACTTATTAAAAATTTCCCAGACAAGCTGCCAATCTGCGTACTAGTCTCTTTAAAAAACATATCTTGAGTTCTGAAACTCGAAATCCAGTTCTGCAAATTTTCCCCGGAACTAGACTCATATATATATATGGTAGAATTTTTGTAGAATTTTTGGTCAGCCCAATTGGTACAGTTTATTAGTTAAAGTCGTCCCTGTTCCTGGGTTCAACTACTCTGACCCTTGTGCATTACGACTTAGATATCTCCCTTTACAGAGCTCCAATACTTATGCCGTTGGATTCTAATGAAACTAGACTCAAAAGGGAATCTATACATATAAAGCATGACTTCTAATTGTCTCTGATTAATTTAGGGTGAATTTCTAATGTCGGGACAGGGGATCCAGAAATCGCTCTGGCCCTGTTTCACAAGAGTTTAATTATCTCCTAACATACAGCTCATATGGTCGTTTCGTTTCTTCTATATGAAAGTAGACTCATCGAGCTTCGATTACATAATTTATTCATTAATTAATTCCATTTCTACTGTTTTTAGTAATTTTTTAATCTCACGTCACTGCTGCTGCCAGCATCTGTTACTAAAGCAACTATGCCTATTTCGTGATTTCTCCTTGATCTAACTAGTAATTCATCATACATATCACAAATTATGATCATGACTAGCCATGCCAAAGGCTAATCATTGTCAAACATCTCCCTACTACACTATTGCCATATCATGAATTTTAACACCAAAAATAATCAACCATGACATATGGCATAAAATCGAATTACCAAGACTTACGACCTAACATTATAGAACCAAATCCAACCGAACATTTATGCCATTTTCCAATGGCTAAAAGTTTACATACCAAATTTCAACAAAACATATTAGCCTATACATGCCGAATGTTCTCCTAGACCGACTAAAAGAAGATACCAAAAGTTGCTAGCCGGTGTGATGACTTCGATGACGGCCCGATCACGCAAAAGAGACGAGTCCAAGAACCTAGAATAGGTGACAAGGAAACACCGAGTGAGTATATAACTAAGTAAGTCATAAGCAATGCACTACCATCCATTAATAACATTATCACAAGAGGAAACAAAATGGAACGAGGCTAGTTACTCCATCCATACCGACCATACCATAGTTCCTTAGACCTATCGGTTCAATCTCATACCAAGTCATGCATTCACATTCCATATACTAATCAATAGGATATTTGAGGCATTTTCATACATCATTTTATTTTCGTTACAATCATACAACTAAACGACCTTTCACCTATTCCACGATAAATCTTATGTACGTGACTTCAATTATAATTGTCACATAGGTTCAAACTTACCAAGTCACTCCAAATATAAACATAGCGCCTATTAGCCATGAACTCAAGGTACTTACCCGATCCGCTGTCCGTGATCAACTCAATAATGTCGCACACTTAGTGTCCATAGTGATTCAAAATATATATTAAGTCCGCACACTCAGTGCTATATAATCAACTCGCACACTTAGTGCTATATAATCAAACTCGCACACTTAGTGCTGTACAATTTAAACCCGCACACTTAGTGCCATCTCATGATCATAAATGTCTACACCCGCACACTTAGTGCCGAAACCAACAACTCAATACATCTCACCTCTTTTCTTTTTTTATTCAATACTTTCATCACCCCATGCATACATGTATATATATATTTATCATTCCATTCAGCATCATTACATAGACGTTATGACCATTTAAATTAATACAAATATATGCTTAATGACTTACCTTGTGTTGGGTAAAATGGTTCCAACTCGGCTACTCGATGATCTTTTCTTTGCCTTTGCTTGATTCTCCTCCTTTAACTCCTTGAGCTTAATCAATAAATCAACTAGTTTAACCATCTTGCTAAACATTCATAATTCAATTACACATGCATATGTATGTTTGTATATTCGGCAACCATCCTCACTAATTACCCATTTAGTCGATTATACACATAATTAAAGGTAACATCACGAATGGGCATACTTATGTATATATATGTATATATACTTCGGAATGGGCATCACAATTAATTTAACACCACCTTCATACTCAATTAGATGGCCGAATGTATGTATATATGTACAATGTCAACTATAACATCATTTAAACACCTAATTTCATCTCATGAACACTTGATCGAATTTTCCTAATCTAGCATATTTTCATATCTATTTGTACATCATGTAAATCCACATATAACTACATTTCTTAAGTTCCACATCTTAATGCCCATTATAGCCACTCCCATAGTCTAAATCTAACAATCGGCAACACCCACCTTTCCACTATGTTAGCCGAATACTCATTTCTTCTTAGTCCTAAATTCGGCACCTCCAACAAAATAGCTTAACAATTTCAACTTTCATGCTAACATAACAAGCAACTTAACACATATATAATCATGCTATAGCATCAAGGTATGAACTAATTTTTAGTCCTTAGCCGATCCTATCTCCACACCCAAATCAACCATGGTAGATAGAATTGACATCACCAAGGTTGTGTAATTCCAAAATATCATTAACATACCTTGATCTAAAGGACCACCTTGGCCGAATCTTGCTTCCTCTTCTTCCTCTAGTTCGACAATTGCAAAAGAAAGAAAACATGAACACTCTTCTTCCTCCTTATAAGCATTCAAACTCCCTCATTTTCATGCCACAACATCAAACACTCTTCCTAGATACAAGCAATGGCCGAACTTCTTCAAATTTTTCTCCCTTTCTTTTTCTTGGTTTTTCGGCTAGGAGATGGCAAGTATGAACACCCTTTTTTTTGTTCACTTTCCTATTATTATTCCATCATTTGTTAACCAAAAAACATATTAAATTAGAATGAGTGGAGCATCATCACTCCTTGGCCGGCCACCATGTATTTTATGGGTAATTTGACATGCAAAGCCATGCTTCCCTCTCTATTATTATTCTCCTTAAATTAATTTCATCTTTTAACTTTGTCACTGGTCTTTTAGAATTATTCAATTCCTAAGCT